>NC_071335.1:24622500-24910000 GCF_027744825.2 Synchiropus splendidus
TAGATATTTGAGCACAAAAGGCACTAGAAATAACCAATTGGATGAAAGTCAAATTAATAAGAACAAAGAAGCACATGAGATATAAAGACAAAACAGCAGTAATTTTCAGACATTTCATTTGGCAGCACTTGACTAAATTCAACTCCATGTTGTCAAAAACTGCTGTAAGAATTTGAGGCGGAGAGTCCAGTGAAGAGACTGAGAGCTTCATATAGGAATCAGAGTCCGGGACTATAAAGGGGGGTTCTGATCAATGGGCAGATCCCTGCAGTCGCGCCAAATACTGGAAGTATGACAGAGACTAGACCCTTTGAGCGACTACCCACTTGCGTTCACCCCGTCAACTACCACTTGTGGCTAAAGCCGGACCTGGAAAATTTGATTTTCAGGGGCAACCTGGAAGCCCAAGTGAAGGTATGTGAGAGACTCGGAGTAGAGCTGGTGCAGTTAAAATGGAGGCGTTCCATCCACAATGAATGTGAAGGTTTATGTCAGTATAACGCCACCTGCTGTCCGACAGCTCATAATTCAAGCTCGACTACCCTGGGTGTGACAGATCTGCTCAGCAGAGGTCTGCACTCTTGTTTACATTAATGTCTTATGCCTGAAGTGGAAATACGTGTGACATCAAAGGAGGAAGATCATCAGATGTTCAACCCTATGGAAGCCAGTGATGCTAAATATGGTTCAAACTACTGCATACTACTGTCGTCTTTATCTGCGCCTCGAGGGTCAGCTCAGATGACACTGTTTTCCAGGTCACGACAGCAACAAATGAGATCGTGATCAACTGCGCCGACATCGACATCGAGAGCGTGTCGTTCGTACCTCAGGGAGGCGACGGTGAGTCGGCTGCTTCTATAGCGACAAGCAGTAGAACAAGACGTCTCTTAAAATGCGGCCTGTTTGTAGAGCCGATGTAAGATTTACTACGTAAAAGGTCTCCATTTAAAAACAACTAATCATCCTGGTTTTTCATCAGAAATTAAAGCAACAGGATTCAACTACCAGAATGAGGATGAGAAAGTGACTCTGCTGTTCCCTTGTGCTTTACAGTCAGGTAAGCCACAATCATTTTTTGGGGGGAACAAAACCACGTGTAGACGCCATGTTTGTCTTTAGGCTCAGGTTCATTGAACATCAGCTACTGTGGAGAGCTGAACGACAAAATGAAAGGCTTCTGTCAAAGTAAATACACAACACCCGAGGGAGAGGTCCGCTACGCTGCCGTCACCCAGTTCGAGGTAAGAGGCATCGCCTCATGACTCATCTTCTTAAGTATTGCAACATCGGCGAAGGCATTTGGATGGAATTAAGGAAAACACAACTTTGAGAAATGACATCTGATAAGAGAATGAAGGGCTCTCATGGTGGTGGCCCACACTGATCAGATTCATAAATGCACTGGCGAAGATAAGAAACTGAAGAGGCTGAGGCATTCCTCCGGAGGGAAATCGAAGAGGAAAATAGACGTGCCACTCGGTGGAGCTGTGAAGTGTCTGACTGAATTTAGATTGACATTTCTTGCCTTTGGCTCCAGGCCACGGGCGCTCGCCGAGCCTTCCCCTGCTGGGACGAACCCGCCATCAAAGCTACCTTTGACGTCACGCTCATCATTCCCAAAGACCTGGTGGCCTTGTCCAACATGGTAGGTGACCTGTCACGTGTGTTTTAACCACAGCATCCTCGGAAACAACCCGGTAGTTCATGCAGGCCCCATGTACAGTAGCTAGGAGTCCAGTACCTGGACGAAGGTGAAACCTTCCTGACCCCTTGTTGTTCTTTTGACTGAACTCGCCCTGGACTTCCTGTCGCTGACCTCGTCTGTCTCCTCTCGTCTGCTCAGAATGTCATAGACCAAAAACGATATTTTGATGATGTTGAGGATGATCAGCTAGTGGAGGTGAAGTTTGGCACCACCCCCCTCATGTCAACTTACCTCCTAGCTTTCGTCGTCGGCGAGTTCGACTACGTGGAGAGCCTGTCGTCCGACGGAGTGACAGTCCGCGTCTACACGCCTGTTGGGAAGGCGCAACAAGGACAGTTTGCGTTGGAGGTGCGTTTTCAAAACATGGCGTTGAGCTTTTTCAGAGACTTGTCTTGTGTCTATTTGTGTGTACAGTAATGTCTGCAGGTTGCTGTTTTTGTGTTGAGTTTGTGTTGTGTTTATAATTTATTTTAAGGTTTAAGGTTTTTTTTTTTTTTTTTACTTTCTGTTTATCTCATTTACTCACCTTCATCATGGATGTTTTGGTTATGGCATCACTTTGCATAATGCAGAGAACCTGGAAAAAATGTTCAGTGCAAAAGAAAAAAAAAAATGAAATTAATCCTTTGTCCAACTTTGGCAGAGCCATATAGATAATTGACAGGGAGATACTTCATGAATTGCATTAGAAAACTATTTAAGATTAGATAGATTAATAAAAAAAACGAATTAAAAAAGGACCACAGGCACTAGATATGTGACACAAAGTTGGCTTCATAAACAATGTGTCACATGATAACAAGTCTAACCATGTCGTGTTGGCGGCACACTAATGCTATAGTTGAACACCTAGTGGTGAGCCGTGAAACTCCATCCCGCGGACGGCGAGTTTGAGATAGCGTGTTTCAGTGATAGTGTGTTTTCTATTTTCTGCACTTAGAATACAAAAAAAAGAGAAAAAATCTGGCATGTTTAGTGAATTATGGTTGGTGTGGCAAGTGATGGGTGGGTTTGTTTTTCACAGAGTAAAAGTTTGACGTTTAATAATTCTAAAATATAGAATTTATATCTCGTTCTGACGGGTGGATTTCTTTGTTTTGAAATTGACGTCAAGGTTGATTGTGTTATGTGTTTGTCTTTATTAGATTATGTCAAGCAATTGATGTGTTCATGTTTTTTTCTCGATTTTATTTCCTCACAGGTGGCAACTAAAACGTTGTCCTTCTACGACGACTTCTTCAGTGTCCCCTACAGTCTGCCCAAACTAGATCTCATCGCCATCCCAGATTTCCCCGCAGGTTAGTCTCCTTTCTTGCGTCATGTGACCACTAAAATCATTTCAATCGTGTGCTGCTGCTGCTTCTTTTTCTTGGCCAGGAGCCATGGAAAACTGGGGCCTTATCACATACAGGTAGATCTGTTCAGACAAATGTAAAATGACATTGGTCCAGCACAAATAAGAAAAAGACTGTATTTCACAGGGAGACGGCGTTGTTGATCGACTCAGACGTCTCCTGCTCGTCTTCCAAACAGTGGGTGGCGCTAATGGTTGGACACGAACTTGCCCACCAGTGGTTTGGAAACTTGGTCACCATGGTAACTATTTATCAGTTGTGTAGAGAGATCACATGATAAAAGTGTATGTGTACGTTGGTTTGGCTTTTCTGTCCTTGGCTCAACTGTTTCGACAACTGTTCAATTTTCCTGTAATATTCAGTCAGTCAATGTCATGACAGTCAACTATGAAAAAATACAGAAAGAAGGGCGGACGGACTAAGAGCCTTAATAAGATTGGAAACCTTAAAAAAAATGTAAAAAAAATGTATGGAACACAATAACAGATGTACTGTAATTGCGCCATGACGTAATAGTTAAAAAAAAGTTTTTAAAAAATGCATTTATATATATATAAAATGCAAAAATACATTTTACCCTAAGTGTATTTTTTTTAAAATGTTAAAATGTGTTTATTAGTGTATCGTTTTTGCATTTTAAATACATTTTGCCTTTAGTGTAATTTTTTTAAAATGTAAAATAATTAATGGAAATATGTAAAAATATGTAATGTAAATATGTAAAATAAATACATTTTTACTTGAGTATAAGAGATAAAAGATCATGTATAATGTTTTAATGTACATCAAAAGTGTGGTTTGATTTCCCAAACAAAAAACAGTAGATAAACAAAATGAATCTGTGATCGACTTTGACAGGAAGTTGATCATTAGGACTAAAAAGTTTTTGAAAAATCTTTCCTTAGTTTCACAGGAACACAGACAGAATTACACATTTAAAGATAGTTTCAACGCCACGGGGCGTGGCATCGTAACATACCTCTCCCTCTGTGGGCAGGAATGGTGGACTCACTTATGGCTGAACGAAGGCTTCGCCTCCTGGATGGAGTATCTGTGCGTGGACACCTGCTTCCCTGAATACGACGTGTGGACTCAGTTCGTCTCGGCCGACTACACTCGCGCGCTCGAGCTGGACGCGCTCGACAGCAGCCATCCCATCGAGGTGTGCCACGGGTTCTCTCCTCCTACACACATCTACTGGAAACAAGGCAAAACAGAGCATGTGAAGAGTCGCTCACATGTCTTTATTGATTATCAGTCAGGAAAAGGTTTGGAGAAAACAGAGAAGACTAGTTCAGGAGTGATGTCACCAATGAGAACGGCCTTCGCTTCAGATTGTAGTATAGAGTGTATCTGCTTTTTGTCATCCACGTCTCTTCAGTGAGAAATACTTTGTAGTGCCACTGCCCTCTGGTGTTCGATTGATCACATTGCGACCAATGATATTTCAAATGCTAAACTAATGAAGTGCTTTTCTAATAACAGTAGTGTTAGGGACAGGGGACTGAAAATACTCTTATGAAGACTCAGTCTGGATAGAGAAGAATGACCTCTGTATCATCATGACCTGTGTTCCCCAGGTAGACGTGTGTCATCCATCAGAAGTGAACGACGCGTTCGACGTCATCTCCTACAGCAAAGGGCCGTCCGTGATCCGCATGCTTCACGAATATATCGGCGATGAGGTAAACGTGGACCTGCCGTTTAGTTTTGGGGTATTTGTTGGCACCGTGTGTTTCTCTTTAGGACTTCAGGAAAGGGGTGAACAACTACCTCTTGAAATTCAAGTTTCAAAATGCTACTGCAGGTGAGAGGACGTTATTTTTGGAGCTAGAAAAGGTTTGTGGGTCTAATTTCATAGTGTCTCCCAGAGGACCTGTGGCGGTGTCTGGAGGACGCGAGTGAGAAACCCATCGTGGCTGTGATGAGCACATGGACCAAACAGATGAACTATCCGCTACTGGTGGTGGACGAGGAGCAGGTGAGTCCCAGCTTTATTCTCCTCCTTTCAGCCAGTTGGTGCTTTCACCAGAGCAGGGAATTCATGACTTTCAACTTCTATTATTCAAGTTCATACTCAATAGTTCATACTCAACCCAATAATATCCATCTGGATTCTTCCATCCTCATGATAAGAGAATCAATACTGAAAAACCCAAACTGACTAAAAGCTTGGATCATAATTCTGCTCTCCAGAATATGAACCTGAAGGATAAGATGTTGAATTTGCTCTCTGCAATGTCATTCCAGCAAGGTGACAACCGAATCCTCAGGATATCTCAGAGAATGTTCTGTGCGAGTGGAAAACAAAATGGTGGGTTCAACCTCATTCAGAAGCCAGTTTTGTACCTTTGACCTACTGACCTTTCTTACCACAACAGACGACAGGAGCTGCAGGTGGATGGTCCCCATTAGCATCTGCACAGGAGACAACCCCAAATCCATCAAGCTGAAGGAACTGCTACGCCGTCAGGAAATGACCTTCACGCTGAGAGAAGTCTCACCAAACCAGTGGGTGAAGGTGAAGACACTTGTGATTTGTTTGTTTTGTTTAGTAGTGGAGAGTCATTTCGCTGGAGAATGTTAAAAAAAGAAGCCTCTTGTTCTCACTCAAGCAATTGTCAAATTTTCAATCAAAACATTGCAGTGATGTTCACCACTTACTTCAGACGATGTTTGGTCACATAAAGTTCTGGTGTCTCCAGCTCAACCCCGGAACAGTGGGCTTCTATCGGGTCCACTACAGCGCCGCCATGTTGAACAACCTGCTGCCGGCCGTCAGAGACCACGTCCTCCCGCCAGTGGATCGCCTCAGTCTGCAGAATGACCTGTTCACCCTGGTGAGCGGAGTGCTGCCCTCGCGAGTGTCAGTCCGGCGTGACGTGAGAATGAGCGGCTGTGGTGTGGACAGTCTCGTGCAGGGATGATCAGCACGGTGGAGTACCTGAAGCTGCTGGAGGCCTTCACCCACGAGCCAAACTACTCGGTGTGGAGCAACGTGAGCAGCAACTTGGGCGTCTTGCTGTCGCTGCTGTCCTACACAGACTTCCACCGGGAGATGCAGGACTTCGTCCTGAGCATGTTCCTGCCCGTCAGCCTGGAGCTGGGCTGGGACCGGAAACCTGGAGAAAGTGAGATGGACTGGTTCCTGTTTTTTATTTTTTTTTAAGCGAAAATGTGTTTTTGAGCAATAGTTAGATCTTAAGTAATGATTTACAAGGCTAAATGTAGATATGTTTTTATTTTAAATTTTACAAAATTATTTCCACCCAATAAATATTACAGCACACCGTAATGTGGACTTTGGGTGGGCCAATGATATTACCTGTAAAAACATGCGCTCAATAAATGTGATTTGGTGCTCTCCACTGTCCAGCTAATGAACTAACAGCAAATGTTCATGACACTAAAACTAAATACGAACGTAACTCAACCAAAGTGGCTAATTTCAGGTCACTATGATTCCCTGTTGAGAAGTCTGGTTCTGCAGAAATTGGGGAACACGGGGCACCAACCAACGGTGGAGGAGGCCCAGCGCAGATTCAGGGAGCATCTGAGGATGAAGCAGCCTCTTGTTGCAGACCTCCGGACCCCGGTACGTTCCTCAGAATCCACTGCACGTGAAGCTTGGAGTTCCTGAACGTATTTGTTTCGCAGGTGTATTTGACAGTCCTGAAGCACGGAGATGCCTCCACACTGGAGACCATGCTGAAGGTGAGATAGGTCATTGTGGATTCATGCGTGTCGTGTGACTCCGGCCCCTCAGCTCCACAGAGACGCGGACATGCAGGAGGAAATGAATCGAATAGAGCGGGCGCTGTGTGCCGTCACTGCGCCGGAGCTCATCCAGAAAGTTCTGACCTTCGCCCTCTCGGTAAAGACCAATCAAATCGTGGAGAAACTCGAGGTTCTCACTGGTGCTCCACCGTCAGGAGGCAGTTAGTCCGCAGGACTCGGTGTTGGTGATCGGAGGCGTGGCTGCGGCGAGCAAACAGGGACGGATCGCTGCCTGGAAGTTTGTGAAGGAAAACTGGGAAGAGATTTATCATCGCTACCAGGGCGGATTACTCATACATCGACTCATCAAGGTAAAGTGGACAGAGAGACGGATGGACAGAAGCTTTGCCTGTTGACAGAATGGTTCTTGTGTTGGCAGCTCACAGTCGATCGCTTCGCCGATGAAAAAATGGCCGCCGAGGTCCAGGTGAGACACTGGCTCGAGAAAAGTCTTTAAGTTCCGGGAACTCATTTAATTCCAGTGCGGTCTGGTCACCCCAGAGGTTCTTCACCAACTACAGGGTGCCGTCAGTGGAGCGCACCGTGCAGCAGTGCTGCGAGAACATCCTCCTGAACGACGCCTGGCTGAAGCGAGACGCCAACGAAATTCGGCAATATTTACAAGAGCGAACAGCTCCGCCCCTCTGAGTGAAAGACGTTCTCACCTGGGACATCATGACACCCCGAAAACTCGCTTCCTTGTGAATACTGACATTATTTTGTGATTCATGTGAATAAATCAGAGGTTGTTGGACGTTACTGGGATCCATTCTTGTCTCAGAAAACCTTGTGAGAATCTTGACTCGTGAAAAAGAGAGCAGACACTTGGAGACACTGCACTGATGTGCTCCCCCTTATTGGTGACCCCAAGAGAGTTGAGCTCCACCAGGTGGGGAAGAATCAAATGTTTTCCATCTGAGCTTGGAGAAGATCATCCTCAAACGTCTTGTGCTGCAGGGACTCCAGGGTCTGAAAGAGGCAACAGCACCGGACCCATAACTTCACCTGAGGCGCTAGGCTCACACAAAAACAGATCCTGGAAGGAACCAGTATTTTTCAGGGCATTGACTCGACTAGTGGACAGAGAGGCCCAGCATGTCAATAGTCCGAGAGTCAGTCAAAAATGACTGAAACTTGCAGGTTTCTTGGTCTTAAAAAGCAGAATTTATTTCAGCATTGTTTGGCTGAATACGTCCTGTGTGGTCCACTCATCACCACACCACTCTCTTCTCACTTAGGTTGCAAACTGCGACCAATACTCAAGTCAGCAACTCCCCAACTGCCCTTAAGCTTCTATTTGCTGAAGCTCTTCCTTGCTCTTCCTCTTCCTTGGATTCTCCCTGAAAGACTATAATCCATTACTTCATCGTCATGGACCACTACACTGGACCTTCCAAAAGGAAGCTCGAGGACATGAGACTCCACACTTGGCATCGTTCAAGTCTCAAACTCTCAGTCCCAATCGACACATTGATGTCACAGCGTGGCCCTGCTACCTGGCAGGGTCCTGTCGAGTAAAACCCAGTCAGTGGAGGTTGATGTAGGAGCAGACGACAGCCCTCTCTCACCAGTCTGTTGTAGAAGAGGATGTACGCCGTCTCCTGACGCTGTTCGCAAACAGACTTGCAGCTGGTCCTCGAAACAACCAGGTCGTTGTAGGTGAGCCAGCTGTCGGAGGGATCTGTCGGGGGCGCGTAGGGGTTCACTCCGTCGCTGATGTAGTGACCTAGGATGGATGGACGATAGATGGATGGATGAGTGGGTGGATGGGTGGATGGGTGGATGGGCGGATGGATGGGTGATGGATGGATGGATGGATGGATGGATGGATGGATGAGTGGGTGGATGATAGATGATGGATGGATGGATGGGTGATGGATGATGAATGATGGATGAGTGGGTGTTTGGGTGGATGGATGGACGGGTAGAGGGATGGATGGATGGATGATGGATGGGTGGATGGATGGGTGGGTGTTAGGGTTGATGGATGGATGGATGGATGATGGATGGGTGGATGGATGGGTGGGTGTTAGGATTGATGGAGGGATGGATGGATGATAGATGATAGATGATGGATGATTGATGGATGGATGGATGGATGGGTGGGTGGATAGATAGATGGATGGATGGGTGGGTGGATGGGTGGATGGTGGATGATAGGTGGATGGATGATGGGTGGATGATGAATGATGAATGATGGATGGGTGGAGGGATGGATGGATGGATGATGAATGATGGATGGATGGATGGATGGACTTTAAAAATGACACTGCCTGTTTTTATTAATCTTTTTACATTATTTGTGAGTTTTTTTTATTTTAGATTCATTTCATGAGGCTCTGACTAAAGTTCTGACCTGAAAATGTGCAGTTCAGCAGATAGATTGAATTCTGAGTTGCAGCTCGTCCCTATCAAGTCCCTGTGTTTCCTGCACTCACCTCTTGATGCTCCGGGGCCAATATGGCTGATGATGCTGACCAGGTAATACTTGCCACCACCCTGGGAGTCAACATGAGCCATGAGGGGTCAGGAACAGCTGGACCAGATGTTTGGGGTCTGCTCATACCTTGTCAGAGGGCACCAACAGATCCTTCTGCAGGGAGATGGGCTCGGTTATCTTGCTGAGGCTTTGGTCCCCAGTGTATTTAAACCGCTTCAAGTGCAACACCAACACTCTGGAGAGAAACAGAGGAGACTGGAAAGTTCACACCAAGGAGGACAGCAGCCGAGAAGACAGAGCTCCTCACTTTGGCAGCGTGACGAAGGAATACTGCTGGTTGGCCTCCTGGCTGCCGCACTGACAGCAGTAGTCCAGCTGCGTCTCCTCGGGAAGAGCAGAAGAAAGTCTCACCCGTCCCCCACAGCACCGAGGGCCAACAGTGTCCCTACCATCATGAAGTCACGCAGCAGCTGTCGGACAGTTTTCCCCCCCGACGACAGGTTGAGCGAGATGTGTGTGAAGGCTTCTTCTTTGTAAGATCCTGTGGCACAACTGAAGGTTACAAACACAAATTCAAGGAGTTTAATGGGATACAAACGTGCAGCACTTCATGGGAATCAAGTTTTGTGAAAAAAAAAATAGTAAGAGGTAAAGCTCCCACCAAGAATTTAAACAGTCTCAATTTGAGAATTCCTCACCACAGTATGTCAAGCCTCATTTTGAGGGTTAAAACTAGCTTGGTTACTATGACTGGCTTTTTAGTTTGGTTCAGTGTAAAGGTTAAGCTTAGCCATTTGTTTTAGATGGTATGGTTTAGGGTGAGAGACTGGGGAAAGGGTTATGTCTATGTATGTCAATGACGGTCCTCACTAAGATAGGAAGACAAACATGCATGTGTGTGTTTATATGTTTATACCTTGTACACATTCTGTTGCTGACCATCTGAAACAGCAGAGAATCTTGAAAAGCTTGTAAATGCATCATGTGCTCCATGACAGCCACCAGGAACTCGTGCGCATCCTGCAATTCAAACATGAATTCAGACACGGGAGGTGTTTCTACTGCCCCCCCACACATTGTCCCTCCTCCCAAAGCTCAATATCTAGAATGGGACTCATTTGAAGGGCCTCTCTTGTCAGTTTCCACAGTGCTTACTTTCTGGGTGTTGTTCTTAAACTCTGGGGCCTCCTCAGCCACCGCGTGCTTGAAGGCGACCAGCAGCCTTGACTTCAGCTGGTTGTCAGCGTTGTGACACGCCTGGATGTTCATGAAGGTTCTGGAGGGAGGAGACACTCATCGACACGACCAGCATGTCTGGATTTGGAAGGATTAGGAGTCAAAGTCGTACCGGATCACGGTGGAATCGGACTTCTGACCTCTGATGTCTCTGACAAAGTCCACCAGGGTCAGGAGGCTCTGCAGCGTGGCATTGATGTAACAGTAGTTTCCCGGGTTGGGAAACCTGGTGGACAAATGAGGCATTACAACGACAAGTACACTGAAATATATTACTGTAGGTGACAAGCAGGTCTACAACAGTGTGTTTGCACAGACTGACCCCAGTGACTGGAATGTTTCTGAGGTGGAGGTGCTGGCGACGGCGTCCGTCTCCTCTCTCGGGTCCTTCCTGTCTTGGAAATCCAGCGCCACCAGCGGCTTTGGCTCTTTGGCAATCGGAGAAATGGAGTCACTTCCCTTTTGGAGACAGAACGTGCTACAGAAACAGGCTAAAGTGCAGGTTCCTACAGCGTTCAAATGAGGTGGGCGGACACATCCGTGCGATGCTCTCATGTCCAAATCTGAGGGACGGTTGTTGAGGTCAGCTGAGATCTGAGTGGCCTACCTTAGCACATAACCAGTCGCAAACCGTCTTCTTCTTCACTGGAAGGTTCTGGCCTCTACTGAAAGATTCATTTTAATACAAACTGCCATGATGAAAACCTATTCAAGCACAGCTGTTAGACAACTTTTTTTCACTGACTCACCTCTGCTGTCTTATCTGTCTCCCCCAAAACTCAATTGAATCTATGACTTGGCTTTCTGAGCAAAATGGAGCACAAAACATCTTAAGGCAACATCTTTAAATTGAAGTTCGTCTGTGGGCTGATCATGTGACTGATGCGGCATCACGACTTCCCCGACGGTCGGAGAACTTCACTGCAATGTAAACCTGGCAGCTGTGTGCGTGATGCCAGCTGGTTTACACAGTTACCGGGTGAGGATTTTAGGGGCTTATCAGACTGAATAAATAGCATTCCGTTAATTCGTTGCCATTGATGACATTGATGTTCGGTCCTTATGACGTCATCAGGTCTGTGTCTGAACCCCTGTGTTTCACAGTAAGCCAACTTTCTATTCACAAACACGAATAACAACATTTTGAGATTTTTACTTTTCAACTGATGTTCTTAAATAAATGAATTTTCGATATTCAGAGCGTGAGATGTTATTGTTATTTATTGTCTAGTAGCATTGCAACACACCTTCAGTTCCATAAATCAACATAGATATAAGTCTTTGCACTGATTTTCTATGGAACATTAACTATTTTTTTATAGTTTTGTTTTCCATCGAACGCTAAACTCTGGTCGGTAGTGACATGATAAAGTGCTCACTGTTTTGTTAACAGATTGTTTGCTGATTTTTTAAAAGGCTGCAACAGCAATGCATTTGAAGCGCATGAACAAGAAGTAGTAGAAATTAAGACCCAACAATTACAAATATTACGACATAAAATATATCAGTTATGCACTCTTGTTTGGAGAAAGAAGCAAGCGGTATGAATTGGATGTATATTACACACATTTTATCTCCAGGAAATTCAACGGATGGTGGTGTAACAACTTATATTTCACTTTTGTTTCTGTCACTACGCGTGGCTCTTTTTATTTTGAAGGTGTAACGGAAATGTGGGGCTGTCGAGGGGGTTGTCAATAAAGCGAGCGGCAGAGTTCTGTGCCGGTATACAACGAAACTATCGCGTTCTTGAGTCCTTCTAAATTCCGCCTATTCAGAACAGCTCGGAAACAGTGGTATATATGCCATTACATCATATGTTTGTTTTTAATCGTAAAAGTAGTCGTTTGGTAGACCCGGAACCTTTCAGTTCTCGTTATTTTCCCCGGACGTAATTGTCTGACGGACCCAGGAGTGGTAGCGACTTCCGGCTAAATTGTCAACATTCGACCACGAGTTGTGGGTAAAGATGGTAAGAGCGAAGTGAGGATCATGCTATTGTGTGGTAACTCGAATGATATGAGACGGTGTTAAAAACACCTTCTTTTACAGCCGAAGGCCCAGAAAGCCAAAGTGGGGGACAAGGTTGTTCACCCGCTCAGCAGGAAAGCTGCCTACCTCGCCCGGGAGGAAATCCGACTCAAGAAGAAGGACCGGTGAGAAGTGTGCATGGTCTTAAACGCACGTTGTTTAACGAACTAATAATATACGAGAATACCGCAAGTTGACACGTGTTTTAAGAGTATAACGCAGCTGCTGAATCAAGAGTCATTTGATGTTAAAGATCATCGTAACTGTATTATTGTATTTTAAAGAAAATATCTACACTGTAGTATGGTCTCATGTATTCATTACGATATAACATTTACGGTGAACTTACCACGCCCATTGGTGAATGCCAACACCTGTCCAATCCAACAGTCATGTCTATTCTGTTTCCTGTCAACCCACAGACAAAGAAATGACAAAGCTGTGCGCCTCAGTGGAGTGTGTGAGTAGACGCTTGTTCTGAAGGAGTTCTCACCGTGTGTGTTGACACTGACATGACTCCTACCTGTGTGAATATAGGCGAGAAGCTGTTGTGGTTTCAGAAACAACTGGACCCAGCAAAGGCGACGTTTACAAGACGGGATGCCTGCGAAATAATTGAAAGGTTTGGAGTTAACTTTACTTACAACACAGGTGTTTTGAATGTAGCTTGAAAATCTTCAATGAGTGCATTAATCTTCAGAATTCAGTAAAAGTAGGTTCATGATTTTCATCAATTGATCTGAATGCTGTCATCCATTGGTGGATAACACTGTGCTCGCGTGTGCAGGTACCTCCACAGGTTCGATTCAGAACTCGAGCAGATTGAGTTGGTGAATGGGATCAAAGGTCGCCAGGGTCGTCTCCATGGAGCCAGAGAAAACGTCATCAAGCAAACAATCGAACGGGAACGAGCTCTATTCGAGGGCAACGGATTCGGTCGGTCACTTTCTTTTTCTTTTTACACGTCTCTCTGTGCTTGTGTTGACATCACGCTGCTGTATTTCCACAGAGATTCCAGATATCATCAATGCCAAACATCTGAAGACTTTCAGGTGAGAACAGATCACATGCGCAACATTAGATGAGTTGTCCTCAATTGGTCAGTAGGGAAAAAAAACTCTCTCCACAATGACAATTCTGCATCTCACCATAAATTCGATAAACACACAGCTCACTCGCTGCATTGCACTTGCACACGACGAGACGGTGCACCACGCTCTCCAGCTCCGCGGCGTTTGACAGCCAACACCAGCGTGTGACGGTTGTGGAGAGTGTGGTTGACTTTCATAGTTAACTTACTTTTAATACAGGGAACCTTTGATAATGACACTGGTCGACTCTGAGTCTTTGGATCTGTGTTTATTTTATTAGATGGAGTGGTCCTCATAGGTTCTCTGACGCGGTCGTCCGCCTTGGTTCACGTCAACACATGCAGGTCTCCTGCTGCGCTGGCGCCTCGGCGAAAACACTGGTGAAAATAGTTGGATATTGGACGGAGCTCCGCTCCGGTATTGGCGGCGGCATCCTCTTCCGCGTCCCCATTAGGGTTCACTGATCGCGGACACACTCTCACAGGCAGCGCTATGACCCGGCATCAGTTAGGGACCATCAACAAATTCTAAACCTTCAAAAGTATGAGTAAAATCTTGAAAAACAACCATTTTAGGAGACAGATTTGTGAAAAGATTTTTCATCACAGACAGACAAGACAAAGGACTGACAGTTTGTATCATGATTTGGAGAATAGAATATGACTATAATCATTTATTCACATGATTTCTAGTATTTCTTCAATAGCATCGAGGAAACGTGTCCAGACTGCTCCATAGTTCAAGTCAACTGTTCAGAGACATGAGACACAGCAGACGACTCTATTTGGAATAGAATGAAAATGTATTTATCATGATAATTATCGTTATCGCCAACATTTATTATTATTATTATTAACATTTATCGCGATAACTTTTTTTGTCCATATCGCCCATCCGTATTGGTCAGGAAACAGGAGAATGTGAACGATGCAAACCCAGTACAATACAGTGAAACACTCTCAAACCCTGTGACCTAATGGACTATTACTATCCATTATATCCTGATGATAATTCGACTAAAAAGTATGTTTTTACTCTCACACGGTCAACAGAGAAATAAAGAGTTGTAGTTCCTTGGTTATCTTTGGGGTTTACTTTCCAGACGTCAAGTGCCATGGGAAGGGGAAGTATTCGATATATATGAATGTGTTTCAGTCATTGTGGAACAGGGCCAAAATGATGACAACTGTATATGGCTCTTCTTCTGGTGCTGAAGTGATCGTGTCTTCTTCCTCAACTGTGACTTCTGTTACATGCTAATGCTATGGGTTTAAGGTCCAAAATAATTTCATGTGTACTATATTGCGAGAAGAGGAACTGGTCAGGCTGCTGAATGTTAGACAGTAGCTGCAATACTGTTTATTTGTACATCTTCTGGACTAGTATTTATCTATTATTATTATTATTATTTTATTATTATTTATCTATCTATTTATTTATTTTTGGACGTATAGTTTTGTTTTTGGAAACCGGAGGCCTCAGACCTAAATTTCGTTGCCATCATATAGTGATATGTTTTTGTGCAATGACAATAAAGAAAGTCTAAGTAAGTGTATAGCGTTGATGTCATATAAAGTCGCCAACTACTAGACGACACTAGATGGCGCCAATACACACCTAAAGAGGGACTGAAACGTTTGGTTGATTTTTCAGTACTCCAGTATTCCTAACTACCTGTTTCGAAGGTTAATTTCCTAGAGTTTTCTAATCACCTCATATTAGACAAAACTGGGCATGAAATTGAACAGTATGAGGTTTAGACCCCTGGTGGTGAAGCCAATGAATCATGTCATAATTTTGTTTTTTTGGCAGGGAGTGGACAGGCGACCTTCAAAAGCTGCCCAATATAAAGCTCCGCAAGGTTTCGAACAAAGGTCTGGAGTCAAAAGGCGACGGCGGTGATGACGACCACGATGTGGATGAGGAAATGGATGAGGCGGTGCTGATGACCGACTGAACTTGAATGAAAATGAAGCAGAAAATGAATCGGCAGCAGGGATCCATCAGACTGTGTGATGTGCTGTTCCCTCAGAGAAGAAACGTGACAGGAGCAGGACTGTGACGGCGGTTCTACCTTTATTATAATGCAGCCTGAACGTGCCATTGGATACAACTGAACTGTAAACAACACAGTAATGAAAAACTATAGAGAATGATACGACTCCAAATGAATCCTTTTAAAGAACGGACCTGGGTGGTCGAAGCTGTAGCAGTCAGTCACTCTAACACTTTATCATGTGAAACAACAGCTGACCCCTCAGTTACAATAGAAAAACACGAGTGTAAAATACCAGGATGAGCGTGTGCTAGGACATCACTGCTGGACGTGGAACTGAATTAAAGTGGTTTTAAAACATCTATGAGTCAGCAGGTGTTGGCTAAGATGGTCAAGTCAGGTTCAGGATAAGCAGCAGACTTGTGTTTGGAAGAGAGCAAGTCACAGTCAGAACCAAGTGAAGACAGGTCAAGCAAAACATCCAGACATCCAGTTTAAAAGAGAATACATGAAAAAGTTATGTGTATATATCAAGTAAAAATATATCATTTATATCCAAGTCTATTGAATGAAAATCGGTTATGAGTTCAGATGGAGGACGGCGCTTCAGTCGTGTACAATCCTAAACTGCACTGTTCAGTGATGAATTTGAGGAATTGATCAGCCCTTTAAGACATTTTAGTGAAGGATATCAAATACGCGCAGGCGAAGGTTAAGGAGGCAGATTTGCAGATAGAAGTATGTTAAAGGTGAAGGTTTATGGATTTACCGTTTCATAACCTTCAGAGTATCCTCATCTACCTTCTCTTCTCTTAGCAGCTTTTCTCTCCTTCCTTTCTTTCACAAGCCTTTTCTCATTAACAGCAGCTGAAAAAAAACATAAAAAAATATCACTAATCTCAGATGTGGCACCAGGACTCCAGTCAAACCGGGCTCTGAACCGGTGCCACCGCCCTCTCTACCGACATATCAGAGTCCGTGTGTGTCTCTGGAGCGGCGGCGGGGGCCGAGCTGTTGGTGGCCTGAGGCGCCTCCAGCTTGCCGTTGGTCATGTTGCCGGGCCGAGGTTCCGGGTTCTGCACGTTCTTCTCCGGACAGTTGAGCACCGTGATGATGCGGTTGAAGGCCTTTAGGCGGCGCCAGAGCTGCAGGTACACCTTGCACTGGATGTACATGAAGATGAGGCCTCCGGCGAAACCGATGGTCACCACGATCAGCTTGGTCCAGAACGGCCACTCCAGCACCCCTGGGGACACAGTGCGGCGGTCAGCGCCCCCTGCTGGGAGGCGGTGGGTCATGATGTGTGTGCGGTCGTAGCTTACCCTCAGCTGAGTAGTACTTCAGGAGAGAAACCCGCCACAAACTTTCTGCAATCAAGAGCGTGACTTCTAAATCTGTCTCATAAAGGCGTCTAGGGGTCGTCTACGGGGGTGAACGTATTCACCAGCTTTGTGGTGGTGAGGTTTGGAGTCCATTTTAATCCCAGATACCTGCAGAGCTGAGCCCTGGAACTATATCAAAAGGTCTATTTTTAATTGGATCAGCTTCCTCAAGTCCCAGAAACAAGTTTAACAAATGAGATGCAGGTTCATTCTCCACTCCTCAAAAAGATAGAAAACTTCAGGGAATTCAGCAGGAACTGGGCCACAATCTGAGTGGAACGATTCTGACCGCAAGGGGTCCTGAACAGTAATCCTGGCCATCCAGCCCCTGTTCAGCATCTTAAAAAGTATTTTTGACAGAAACTTGAGGAGCAGCGGAGGTAGGAGAACAAACCATCTTTCGAGAACTTCACTGAAGCTCAAGCAGTTTATTCAACACTTTGAGGGCCATTTTTATCCAGAGGTATCCAAGATTAAAATGTGTAAGGCTTCACTAGATTTCTAATAATAAAACCCCACAGAAAGACTCACTGAGGTCACTATATATATATATATATATATATATATATATATATATATATATATATATATATATATATATATATATATATATATATAAATATATATATAGTGTCTTCTAATGATCATTAGAAATAAGATCTTCTATCTATTGATCTTATTTTAAGGAATCATTGCAATCGAGAAGCTTGGATTTTAAAACAAAATTGTTGAAAACAAAAAACAAAAATGTTTTTAGGTATCCACTAAAAAAAACACCTTTCTGGAAAGTTGAAAATATAATGAGCTTTCATTATTTGTCCCAGTACTGAAGTCAAGTACATCAATACTGCGACACAATTCTGAATCAATTCTCTTTGAGACTCTTTAACTGCAGAATTTCACGTATACATTGTATGACTTACAACAGCTGGTTTGAGGGACCAACAAGGATGAGACAAGTGGCTGCTCAGCTGTTCCATGGTGTGTGTCAGTCCCTCCTAATCTCATTAGCAAGGAGCCGATAGAAGGTCTGCAGTTCATTTAATGTGTTGCTGGACACATTTGGAATCTGTTGCTGTGAAAATTCATTGTGCCAAAGTTTACTATCAATCGGACACTTAACCAGAGAGGCTTCACAACAAGGTGTAAACCATTTGTGGGCCTCAATAACAATAAGGAGTAAAGGAACTGCTCATGATCCAAAACACACCACCTCACTAGTGAAGGGCATCTGAGGCATCATGAAACAGTATTGCAGGGTTGATGAAACAATGTCCTAATTTCATGAAGCCACTAGATGGCGCTCTTTGTTAAGAAAATCAGTGGTTTGAATCCACACATTTTACGAGAGACAGTGCCATCTGGTGGCAAGGTTCTGACTGTTGCTCTACTACACTGCTGTCAGTTTAGAGAAGCAGAAGTGTTTCCAAAACAAGTGATTTTTTTTTTAAATAAAAAATATCATCACTAATGCTGTCAAATTACACTGTTAACTATATTTCCTCAAAGTGTTATGACCCCATTGAAAAAAAAAAATTATTAATTTTATTCATCAGGCAAAATTATCAAGCCACAACCGTATAGTGCTGGAACTTATGAGCATATAAGAGAACAAGAAAAATATTTCTGAACCAACATGTATTAGAGAAGGAGGAGCCACAAAGCATGAATGAATTTGATGGGGAAAAAAAAGACTTCGCCAACAATAGTGAGCTGATCAGCACGTGGGAAAAGTGGTAGTGCTGCAGGCTCTCAGCACAACAGTTTGAATTCTGAGTGGAGCTTGTGTATTTTCCCAAGCGTGCGGGTGGTTCTCAGAGAGAAACTCCCATTAACAAAGTCTGTCTGTCAAGTTCAATTATGGGAACTTTCTTCTTTTGCAATGCAGTGGAGTTGAAACATTTCAGAATATTTCATTTCAGTGTAAAGTACAATTTATGTATTACCACTAAATATTTAAGCCTATTGCAGACACTATTGTAATGTCAGAGAGAGCACCACTTTCACTCAGGTGGAAGTCTACGACACACAACAACCAGAGGCAGAAGACGTCAGATTGACTGGTGCTGACTTGTATTGTGAAGGAGATCTGACTGTTCTACACCAGGAGTGTTTTGCTATTGGAGACAGAACAGCTAGTGCAAGCCTGTCTGTCGGACTGGAAAAATATTGCAGCATTAACAAAGGATAACAAATCCAATATATATACCATAATATATACCATAAATCCAATTCAGGACAACAAATGTGGATCTGCTGTGAGCGAGAAACTCTAATGCTGAAATATTCTCCAGTCCTCAGTCTCTTGACTCTGGTTTCGGGGTGAGGGGTGGGAGGCGGTACTGACCGTTCTTTCCTAGTTTAATTTCCTCAGTGGTTCTCCTGAACAGAATGAGGATCGACCACAACACGCACACGATCGCAAACAGGTGGAACATCACCGAGCAAAAGATCTTTCTCCTCTCGCTGGTTGTCATTTGTAGCTTCTCCCACTGCAGGTGAGAGCGGATCATGAGAAGTCATGGAGCCACAGCTCAGTTCGGAGTGTACCTTGTGCAGTGGCTTCAGTTTGGTCTCCATTATGAAGTCAAACTTGCAGAGTTCACAGCAGCGAGTATCCGAAGACTTGATCCACTGGTTCAGACAATCCTGGTGCACGAAACTCAAGCTGCCGGTGCAGCGACAAGGCATGATCAACGGGCACTCGTCGTCCCCCTCACAGTGGCAGATCCTGCAGAGAGGTATGGGAGATATCAGCACCAACACCAATAACCTGGAAGAAATAAAACAACTGCAGCCAGAAAATAGTTCAGACATATAAAGGTGTTACAGAATAATCATGAGAATACAAAAGGTTTAAAGATGGATGTGAAAAACAAGACAAGACGCGGCCCCACACTGACCTACACACTTCCATCTCTGAGTCATCCGAGCAGAGGCGGGTCATGCCGCCGTTCCCAACACAGTGTCCTTGCGGAACAGGAACCGACATGTCTCCACCTCCAGTCCCCTTCTCCTGGTACGTCTTGGTGATGAGCTCCTCGCCGTCGGCTGCAGCGGACGAGCTGCTGCACAGGCTGCGAGACGAGCCACGCTTGCTTTTCTTCTCCTTGTCTTGACTCTGAGAGTCTTCCTTCTGTGAAGCGTGGCCTGTTCTCTTGAGCAAACTCTTGCTGCTGTGCCGCTTCTTCAGCCCGCCCTCATCCTTCACCAGCGGCTGGTTCTCCTTCCCGTCGTCGGAGCCCACTGACTGCAGCTCCATGACCTCTGTTATCTCGTCTGCGCCTTTGGTGCTGCTGCGCCGGCGGCCGGCTCTCCGGGCCTTTTCTTTGCTCCAGCTGCGAGACGCTTGGCACGTGTCATCAGAAGAGGAGTCGGAGACGTGACCAGCCGCGCAGCGCAGGCGAGGCGGGAGCTCCCTCCGGATTTTGGAAGGCCGCTCCCGCTTCTCCACGATCTCACTGCGCTCGGAACTGAGGCTCTGACTCCGCTCACTTCGACTGTCCTGTTCGGGTTTGGTGTTCGTCTCCACACAGTCCAGGGGCGTGCAGACGCTTCGCTTCCGCCGATGTCTGCGTTTCACCTGCTTCTTCAGAGTCTGAGTGGTGGAGGCCGGAGCTGTTTCTGCTGCTGCAGTCGCCTTAGTGCTCTTGACTTCACCATGTATTTCAGGGGCATCTTCCTCTAAGCTTGGAAGCTGAACCGTACTGAGCGCACACAGACACACAGATGAAGAACATAAAGACAACATGAGTGACAACGAAAACTTTACAAATGGCACACTGAGTTCATGTTCAGCAAAAGCTAGGATGAAAAACTAGGTGTTCTAGGTCTAGGTGACCTTTATTGGACAGGGAGAGAAGAAACAGAGAACCAGAGAAAGCAGGATCACTTGTGAGAAAATTGTTGCAGTAAAATTTGACTGTTTTTAGGAGGCTTAAATTATGTCACAGTGCAGAGCAAAGTATGTTTTGGGTGCAATAAAAGTTGAAGACTCACCTGCATATATCCTGAGAGGACGGAGCAACAGACGTTCTGGAAGCTGTTTGAGATGTTGTGGAGTTGCTCGCCTGCAGCAGATAGGAAGGAGGAAACACTTTATTTATTTTAAACCCATTGACACCGCATGCATTTCAATAATTTTAAGCAGCTTTTTACAGGTGCACAGATGGAGGTGGGGGTGAATGTGTGATAACTAGGGAGGAGGATGTGGATGCCAGTGAAGGAGGAAGCAGGATGTCAGGTGTCAGTCATGGGTGTGCAGCACTGTAACCCAAAACCCCGCCTCCTTCTGTACACAGAGTTATCTCAAAACTAATGGAGGAGTCAGACATGTGTAGTTGTGTATAGTAGAGCTACCTTGGAGATGTTACTGGACCGACTCCCTGAGCGTCCGGGTGCTTTGCTGTGCCCCTGAGGAGAGACGGTGTGGGAATAAAAAAAGGACATTTAATTCCACATGTGGAAGAAAGTTGGAATAAGCTAAATGAATCCATGTGGAAACAGAAAACCTTGGATCTCTCCGAGTCCCGGTCTGTAGTGACAGAAGGATTACTGTGTATTTAGATTGACACAATGATGTGGCGGCGCAAACACAACAGCATATATAAACCAAGAAGATTCAAAAGGGAGTTTAATGGTTTAAGGTCAAGGGCTGTTGTCTAAGAGTCATGCACGGTAGCATGTCCCAGTTGCTTCATTGTGACCCGAGTTAAAACCAGTCAATCCAATTACCGCACTGTGCTGAGCAGCGCCGCAGCTAGAAGCCTGCAATGTGTTCCTATTTAAAGACAACTTAAAGCACTTTTTCCACAGCTTCCCACAGCGCTGGGAGTCTGATCTGCGGGGTTTGACCTTGACACCAGCCATCAGACTCTTCTGTGCCCTCGTTCACCTCCAGAGACGGGAGAGGATCAAGTAATGAGGTTTGCTGTGACCTGAGTTCCCAATAAACAATGGCCATGTGTGAAGAAGAAGCCCATTTTGCTTCCTGCATCATTTATTTTTAACTTGTTTGAAGAACCTCAAGCTGTTCCGTAATGAGGAAAAAGAAGTTTTGAGTAAAATGTATACATGTATAAAAAGTTGAAATTCTAACAGTCCAGTTTATTCAAAAACAGCGGGCCAGATTGCAGTACCACAAGACAGCTGTCTGTTATTGAAGTCTCGGGAAATATCTAGTACAGAGAAATGAGGATACAAAATCCAATGTGGCACTGTTAAGTTCAAGCCTCACTGACACTCCAGCTCCTGGTTTTGAGCTTCGCTTGTTCGACATGATCATACAACAGCACCTAATATGATACACTTCATTTTATATAAAGGTCCTGATAATACAAGTCCGTTCTCCACCCTTCACCTGTGATCAACTATCATCACAAAAGCACGCAAAAGTTTAAACTATAAATCATCCGTAGATTTAGATAACCATTTAAAACCATGTAAAACTGCATAATAATGTGACTTATTGTACCATCCCTGTCTAATGTCTATTGAAATGTATTGAAAAACAAATATTTCTTGATAGAATATTTGCACTTTAGATCATATACAGCAACATTTCTTACCCTCTACATATTCCCAGATTTATATTTTAAAGCTTTAAATATGCTGTGTGATATTAGTAAAAGAACATTTTTGTGGCAGGTTTTTATTAATATCTCTTCCACAAATGGGCCCCGTCATATTTATACCAATTTTCTTATGTATTTTTATATATTACTTAACTCTATATAAACATAACTTTTATTTAAGATAACCAGTTCAGCATGCCTTCACTGGAGTCCTGCTATACATTGGGCCCACGCCCTGAGAACGCGCCCACCCACTTGAGACAGTCATAGGACCCACACAACTAGATTTCAAATTCAGAATTGAGAGTCGCCTCTATATTGATATCAGCTTATGAATTTCACGGCTTGTTTGCACTAAACTGCTGTGTCAATGAGACCACTTGTGATCATTTTCCTTACGCTGATGACCCAGGTATCTGTCAGAGACTTGGAGCAGAGCGGAAACAAGGTCACACTGTCAGAAACATCCAGCTGAAAGACGACAGGTGGAAAGAGATAATCTCCCCTCTGACCTTGGAACATTTTGGGATCCCTCAGTGGGACTTGGCAGACGAGGCAAGGACACAGGAACGTGGGAGCTCCATGATGGGACCGATACAGATACCGCCCCACATCGGGTGATATGACCGTTAACACTGGTTGAGCAGCTTGTTTTTATTTATATTTTAAATGATCAAATCCTCACGACCACAACACCGGGAGACGTGGTTCTTAGAATGCGATTGGCAGACGCTGTTCTTGGGTGGGAGAAAACAGGACGTTTTGGTTGGGTAGTATTTTTAAACTTGGCACACAAAGCACAGAGGATGCGTGTTGCAGCCCACACACAGACACAGATGCGATAACACAGTGTAACTCACTCAAAAAAGACACAGCAACAAGTGAGAGACTTCATCGTGCAAGTAAGCTGATAAAAGGATTTGCCTCCTTCAAATTAGTAGTGTGGAGTTCACAGCGCCTGGAGGAAGTGGACGCTTGAACACCTGCTGTGTAAGACGCTTTGGTTTAAGAATAAATTCAACTTCATTGCAAACTATGGCTCTTTCGAGTTCCTGGATTTTAGTTACAGGATTTCACGGATCAGCTGGTGAGAGGACCGTTTGAGAACAGTCCGGTGATTGTTGTGGCCAGATTTCTTGGGCCCACAGTTGAAAACAAACTTCAGCAAACCTGGAATATTGTTTCTTAAAAAAGGCCATGTGGCTCTGAATCCTCAAATCCCATCCAGCACCACAGGACGCAGGAGCACATAGAGCTGTCCAAGTCAATCACACGTAGGGGGTCTGTCTCTCCAAAATAGCCTTCTGTGCATGTTCGTGGTTCGAATTAAAGGCTCTGAACATCGACTTCCCTTCAGTGGAGATGTTTCACACAAGCACGTGTGCAACCAACCCTTAACTGTTGTTCATCTACAGTTAACCAAAGTGTGGCTCCATTGTTTTTCAGTGCCATTTTGAGTCAAAATTCTTTTTATTATTAAGTTTCTTCACTTGTTGACTCACCACTAGTTTGTCATCGTGTTCAGTTATGCTAACAGCTTTTCACAAGTCGTGTTTTTGGCAGATAATCATTCTTCTATGTAATTTTCTATAATTTTTACTTATAATTTTACATTATTACTTAAAGCAGACCTGGGCAAAATGCGGCCTGGGGGCCATATGCGGACCTTTGTCTGTGTTTTTGCGGCCCTCACGAGGTCAGACTAAAACTATATAACTGATAAGTAGTTATTTTTTGACTATTTTTTGTCTTGTTTCTCTCTTAGCATTACTACTTCAACAGTAATTCTAACATGTTCAGGACTAAAATTTCTTTTTCGTCTGCCATCTTAATGAGTATTTTTCGTTCCTCAAAATACATTGAAAGAAAATTGAAAATATATTTTGAAATTAATTTCCTTTTAATATTTCATGGATATTTGTGCTATGGTTTTATTATTTATATTCAAATTAAATAGCATATTAAATTGAAAATGTTTATAGGTTTCATGCCATATTTACACTTCTTAATATCCTTGCTTCGATTGAATCTTTAATGTTTCATTTTGTCCTAGTTACTTAAGATTTTTTTTCCATCACATTTCTTAGTCCCCGCTGCCTTTCTTTTGGCATGGTGGCCCCTCACAACAGTTACAGTTTATAATGTGGCCCTTTAGGGAATTTAACAGCCCACCTCTGACTTAAAGCGTATTATGTGTTTTTTCCAAAGGATTTTTTCTACCAATTAAACATCTTTACATTCCTCCTCGCCATTTTCCATTTTCACAGTACAACTCCAGAGATGTTTTCCCCACAAAGCAGAAACAACAGACGTACAACAATGAGACAAGCGCCAAAATATTTTCATTCATAACACTCATTACCTTTTAGAATGCAACTGATGTGGACAGATTATCACATATTACGAAACAGTGTTGATGTTCATCCATGTCTGTGTGGATTAGGTGCAGTAGCGTGGGTCAAAGGTCGCACCACTGATTACACAGACAGCGGGTCATAATTAGACATACAGCTACAAGTGACCAGGAGCGGACCTTCAGGTTTCTCAAGCATAATGTCTATTTTAAGATACTGGAGTGAATGAAAATCGTGTGGCAGCCATGCTAGTGACAGCCTGTTCAGAGAAAGCATTTTCTTTTCTGATATCGGCCGCCCTGTTGGCACAGTTGTAATGCTGAGCAAAGGCTAAACTAGTAGTGAATTTCAGCTCTTTTAAAAGAGCGACTCCTAAGTGATTCCTGGAGATTTGGGGAATAAAAAGCAAGGGCAAAAACAAATCTGAAACGCAAACAAAAACGTGAGATTGAACACTCCCCAGGTAAAAGTAACATTTTTTGACGCTAAAGGTTTTTGTTGCCGCAAAATGACATTCGCTCAGATGAAATGTCTTTTCAAAATATCACTGATGGCCCCTTTACATGTCCAAAATCTCACACTGCTCACCCAAGATTAAGTCATAAAACGCACAAAATGAGCTTGTTGGTGCTTCTCCATAAAGTGGGATACAAGATTATTCTGTCATAGATTTAACATGAATCCAGATTTTGAAATCTGAATTATTTGTACTTGAACTTTCCTCTTTAAAGATGCTGATATATGTGTTCATACCAGAAGAGAACCCACCTGCACAATGCTTTTCGTTCAGTGAGTCTGCTTGTTTACTATATACATAAGGTCTTCTCTTACATACATGTCATTATATTGGTCGGAGGCATCAAGTCCCAATTGAGCTGCCTTTTGATCTGATCTCTTCATTTTTAGGTGAATTTGTTAGTCCAAAAACACTAGAACTGACACAGACGACGATCAAGCTCAATGAGAAAAGAACGAGACAACCAACAGAGGGTTGTGAAAGAATCATAGCTGATGAAACATGACCCAGGTGGCCATTTTTACCACCTACATGCCGACATCTAACGTGTTCATTACATGGCCTCACATCAAAACCACTGACTGAGGTCATGAGCTGTACCTCTGGCAGAGTGGAGACCGATCTTTACACGTGATACAAGATCGACAGCTGGTCTCCACAGAAGACAGAGGTCCTCAAAAAACTCCGGAGGAAGATGATCATTGATGTTTTGTAAAAAGAGGCAGTGGCTCTCCTCTCAGCCAGTGACACATGACTGACCTTTACACTCCATCTACGACAGATGAGCTGGCTGCTCTGACAATAAAGTCATCTTATTTAAGCAGCTTGTAGCCAGTCAAATGACGAGATTTGCCTCCACGCTAAGCTCTTCTCACCCCAAAAATAACATGCAAAACAAAACAATTAAGGACCTTATGCAAACTGTCTGTCACTTTCCATTCATCATCTGATCTGGGTTGTTGCTTGTGTCACAGCGTGACTTCACTAGGACACCTTGACTACAGGAAGGGAAGAAGTTTTCTACAAAAACATTGTCCACCACACGCAGAAAATATGCAAGGCTGATCAGCAACGATGGAGAATCACAAGTTTAGAAAGAGTGCCGATATGTAAAAGTACCTTAATAGTAACTATAATGCTGCTCTAGTGTGTTTAAAAACAAAGCAAGTCAAATCACATCAGAATTTGGAGAAAGAAACTCAAACAAACCTCATTTTTTTCTTTGGAGCGTGAGGAACTCTTGCCAGCTGTCTCTTTAACAGGAACCACGGTGATCTGCTGTACAGGCATTTCGCTGCTCGCACTCTGGACTTACTTCCACAGCATTCCCTCTAGACTCAGCATCTCCGATCGCTGACCAGATGTCCAGGCTGCATTCTGCCGCTCCACCGATGCTGTGTATTCCAAAATCAATCTTTCCCTCCGCTGGTAAGTGGTCTAAAGATGGAGGCAGACCACGTCACTGATGTACACAGCGATGAGGACGCTTGGAAGGGAGGTCGTCATGGCGACAGTCAGCTACCCAATAACACGCATCACCTCCTCGGCCCTCCTTCTCCGGCTCCTCGGCAGACCTCCTGCTGGGCGAGAGAGACGGCCAAGTTGAGCCCCTTACAAGACGGCGGGGAAACTGTTCGCTGTGTGTGTTTCTTCAGGGCCTGGATTGTTCTCGCATGCTGGTTAATAAGCATGCGGTCAATAAGGATTTAGGGTTTAGACTTACCTCAATTCTGCTCTGACCAGTGGCGCTGATAATAAGCTTACGTGAACTGTACACATGGCTAGAAAACACATGCGCGTGCACGAAGATTAATCGGGGACTGGAAGCTGTCAGTGTCACATTAGCAAGTATCTGTTCATCTTGCACACAAAACACAAGGAAACAAGGGGCAGAAACTATTAATAAAAATACTCTTCACTCTACTCCTTTTCAATCTCCTTGGAATGGAAGATGAAATATTGTTTATATAGTATTGTATGTAATACATTGGACGCAATGTTATAAAGTTTGGGGAGGTGTACAGATGTAAGTACATAGTATTAGAGACTGAGATAAATATTCACTTTGAATGAGATAAAATACAAGAGCTATTTGAAATCAAAATGCATCCATCTTATGAGAAAGCTGTTGTCAACATATGTCAACAGATGAGATTAAAATCAATTGTTATTATTGTTGTGTTGCCAGCGTGGGAGGAGTCAAAGTAAACAGCAGTTGGTTCAACAACATGAAGTGAGAAAGCAGACTTCTATTACACACAGGTTAGGTAACACAAGGGATCACACAAACCAAACAATTCACCGCTGAAATGTACCATGACTGTATGTGTTCTTGACTGTGGAACTCATCCTGACAAAACAGAACCGAAAAATCATCTCCATATTCAACAGTAAAAACCAGACAACTGACCATGAAACAATGTATGGCTCCCTAGTGAAATCGAGTGAGTAACTCGCCTTAGTTTCAGCTTTATCTGCAAGTCAAATGTCAAATTAAAAACATTTTTTTCTGATAACAAGAATGGCACAGTCCTATCCTGTATCCATCCTTGAGAATTATGCGCACGGTCTTGAACATCAGGTGAGGGAATGGATCACGGAATGATTTGGGAATCTACTTGGGCGCTATTCTCACAGCCTCGTTCTAATTCCTCTGAAGACCAGATCAAAACACATGATCAAACAAAGCGGGTCCACTGACATTCCCGCTCAAGATTGATCGGAGTGATTCACCTTTGCTGGCAATTCCAGCTTCATTATGGTTAGTGGGCAGTGGAGGCTGATGACGGAGAGGCTGGGGGAGCTGCAGCCCGCTGGTGTTTGTCACTTGACACTTGACTTGAAGAGACGATCAATGAGGGAAGTGCCCATCACAGAGACAAACACAGGCCTATATACATGGATGTTCTGGTAAGTGCCATCCTCCTAAAACAGTCTGGCACGGTATAATAATCTTTTATACATCACTGGGGCGGACTTCTTATTAAAGATAATGTGTCAAGCATGTGTGTGTATGCGTGTGTGTGTGTGCGCGCTATGAAACACCAGCACAAAGGTGTGGCCTCAAGCGTGTGTGGACTTTGTTCGAGGTTGTGTTTTGATGATGTGGCAGCGAGGAGTTGCAACAGAAAATGTAACAAACATTTGAGCTGGGTTTTTGGACAAGGACGTTTTCTATTGCAGGTTTGATCTCAACGTTTAAGAATAATAGGTAAGGCTTTTTATCATGCCTGTTCTACTCTGGTTATCTGTGACTCTGAGCTGAACCAAAAACTAGAAGAGGCTGGACTCTATGGGTCAGCAAAGAAACAAGCACTAAAATCTGAGTTTCAATTTTGGAGCTCAATCGTTTGTAACAATGTGAGATGACAGTGAAATTAAGCATTATATCTCGGGTCAAAGCTTAATTTTTAAAAACTATTTTTGTGCCAAACCTGGGATCAATTTTGTGTATTGATCAAGTGTTTCTATTTAGTAACGCAGTGTCATTTGTCACAGACTCTCAGTCGAGCAGGCTGTTCAGAATGGGACACTTGCTGCGTTTGGGACAGAAGAATATTTCACAGAAAGTTGAGGGTTTATATTTGGGCACATCGTGTAGAAGGGGAAACCTTCTGGTGATCCCCCATTTGAGGCTAGTTGTCGCAGTGGCTTCCAGGCCTCACAGCTTTAGCACTTTAACACATATATAATATAATTTTGAACTGGCACTGAATATTGCTGTTTTAAGCATATTTAACATCTTATTTAGGCATGAAGTGGTCCCTCGTCAAATAATTTTGCTGCAAACAAAAAATGAGCATCGCCTTTTCAACTCAGCTTCCACAACAAACTCAATTGTGTTATAAGTCCCTCTGGTGGTGGAACTGAAGTATTGCCGCCCGTTTGCTCACAATTTATGAAATTACAATGTTGTTATGATTTAAAAAAAATGGAAAGGTAATGATATTTCATATTTAGAATTTTTATAAAAAATTGTCTTTTAAAATTCTTTAATACACAAACAATAAAATCCAAGCTAACACGAGCAATGTGTTGACAGACGGTGAATATGATGGATGACATCCAAGTAACAAGATAAAATTGTCTGAGTCAATGGACCAGCCATTCACTGGATTTGAGCTGACGTTCATCATCATCGCCTTCGTCGTCTTCTCCCTCTTCAGCTTGGCGTCGCTCTGTATTCAGCCACATGCAGGTAACGCTTGATAACAACAGATCCAGCAGAACATTCGACCACTGATATGTTCCCACTGTTTCAGGTGCAGACAACGGAAAAAACAGTGAGATAAGCTCCTCCCCCAAACACAGAGTGATCACCAAACACGCCGGGCGCAAACCCTGAAGAAAAAGATTTCACAAAGGCGCAACCGGCCTCAAGTACAGAAATGTACGGACGCAGGTTATTTTATCTTGAGCTCTGAACTACATGGGCCTCGAATGAGAAGCAAAATCAGACACTGTAGTATGGTATGGTGGGCTAACTTGTTGCTGGAGGAGTATGTAAATGCATTCACAATAGACTTTTAGAATTCACCACTGAATTGTTTCTGATAAGTAGAGGTGTTCGCTGATGACTTTTGCATACTTTAAACAAAATCCCAAACTACCTCTGCTTATAAAACATTAAATAAATAAGCCGTTGTCAAGCATGACACCGAAAATTGTTATTACGGGCCACGAATATGGATTTACTCGCCACTTGGGAGGGAGCACAGAAATGTTCAGATTGGTCAAAACAGTTATCGTGACAGGACTTTTAAATGCCCAAAAGATTCCACTTTATATCCATTTTATGCTTGACATATTGTGACACCTATGTAACATCCATGTCTTCAAGCTTTACCTATTATCAGGTCGATGATAAAAAAAATTTGTGACAAAAACCTGAGGCGAACCAGACAAACGCTGCGTCAGCAGAAGTCAAAGGAGAACAACTTCAGTCAACTGGCTTGTGTGGCTGCTGCTTAACAACAACTGAAAAGGATCAAGCGTCTTATCCAAAATGCATCTATAATATTTATTTTCAAAGTTTCAATTAAGCTTGTATTTAACTGGTATTTCTGCTTCATATCAAAGCCTATTTGACTTGCTGTTTAAGCCCAGAGTTGGGAAACCATCACCGTCACGCCGCACAATGCCATGTGTGTCTTTCATTCCAGCGAGCCTGAGAACCCGAAATACCTCGCTTTAAAAAGAGCGCGGCTTGTGTGTACAGAGTGGCCGCTGTGTCTGGGTTAGGCTTTAACAAACCGGGTGACTTTTGGCCTCTGATACCCATGTGGGGCGACAACCTGGGGGGTTAGCGGCTACACCCTGTTGAGTTTGCCCCTTGACCCCCGAGCTCTCCGTCAATCCTCCATAGTCAGCCGTCTAGATGCCGACGCGGAGGAAAGCAGCCGCTCCGGAAAACAGGCAGAGCTGTTTGTCCACAGTCAAGAGAGCCTGTCACTGAGAGAGAGAGAGAGGGAGGGAGGAGGGGCTGCAGGCAGGGGGAGACACAGAGTGTGTGTGTATTGCCTGACCACTGCTGTTCATGTGCATATGTGTCCATCGGGGTCAGATTGGGCAATTGGAGATAAGGGGTCTTAAGAGTAATTAAGCTTTGGCTGGCCACAGCGCTCATTAACGCCGGCGACCGCATGGCATGACAACAGGCTCACTATCAACCCTAACGACACACAACCAAGCCGGCCATCAAATGACAATAAACACACAAGCTGACACGGGACTACACCCCGAAAACTTCAGACGCAGCGGAACATTTCAAGACTCCTGCTAGGCCCAGACTCTCACAAGAGAAGACGCCCCGGGATTCCAAATAAAAACAAGGAAACATCTGCAAGAAGACACAGGGTTTCAAGTGCTTTACTTATATGCTGTTTTTTATTTATTTGTCCTGTTCTTTTCTATTTTTGACTATATATCTTGGTCTACCCTGATGCTGATCCGGTAATTCACTTTTTTTCACTTTTATTTCCTTTGTATACCTGTACAACTTTTTTTCCTCTAATTCTAATATCATTTATTTTAAAAAATGGAGAAGACAAACTAGGATAACAACAAAATGTTTTTCTTTTAAAAAGGAATATTTCAAACCAAACAGTCATAACAAAGGGCTTCTGAAAACTGAGAGCTGAAGATCATTTGTCCTTGTTATTTCATTTGAATAAATCCACAGCAGCCTCGACTACGACCATTATTATGTTCCAAAAAATTCTCTTAACCCGATGTGATTTCCCAGGTTTATCCCAGCACCATCCCTCCCTTTCATTAAAGCTTGACTAAAACAGTATTTTGTATTGCAAAGCATTTATTACATTTACTTCTCCAAGCAGCCACCTACAAAAACTAAAAGGTTCTCAACTGAAGAACTTAAAATGTCAGTTAAATAAAGTTGAACCATAATGAACAGGAACCAGTCTAGATATGGTGAAACTATAAAGCGAGCAGCAGCCCGCTGGCTGGATCTTCGGCCTGTTTTGTGTTCTCGGTGCAGCACCTGCCGTCATCCCTTAGAGCCTGAATAGACTATTGACCTCTGACCTGGGAGAATCCCCACAGTCTAGATGGTTTTGTTCCAGATGTGGTTCAGAAAAGGCAGCAATTGATAACTTGAAATAAGCCACATACAGAAACTTATATTAAGAATTGTACTGACCAGCTCAGAGGAATCGAAGTCCTATTTTTCACCAATGAAGTTATTTCATGGATCTACTTCCATGAGTATCAACTGATAGCTTGAAACAAAGGCGCCGTACTGTTCTCTTACAGGTAAATAATGCTGTGTACAAACAATAATGGGAGGGTGGGGAGAGAAGACAGGCGTTTTATGGCTCACTGTGCTTCCACCAAACTTATCAGAGAGGAAGTTCTTTATCAGAGGAGATGATGGGATCAGAAGAAGCAGCTCATGAGAGGAGTGTGAAGCTTCCTCTGGAGTCATAAAGATCACAACTACTGCAGGTACTTTTACTCAGAGGCTTTAACAGTTTATAAATCTGTTGAAAACACTCTAAGGACAAGGGCATACAATAGATAAGGTATTAAGGGAGGAATATAAAACTAAGATTTCTTTGTCATAGACTGATGAATATACCCACAAAGACCAAAGGAAATATTACACAATAAACTTAAATATTTCATTTGAAGTTTTGGGGTATGGAAATATTTGAAATAGTTGAAATACTGACGGGAAGAATGTGTCTTTATGTGTGGGCAAGTGAGTTTGTCCAGGAATAAAGCAGTTTTTCAAACACTATAAACACTAAACAAACGCTGTTGGACAGTGTTTGAGGTCACACACACAGATATTCACTTGTGTTTTTGTAGCATACAACTGACCATAAATGTAAGTTATGGTCAGTTGTATATTATATTATAGTTTTGATGAATAATTATAGTGTATTTGATTATAAAACAGTGAAATAAATAAAAAAAACATTCAGAAAAATCCAATCCATTGGCAACAATGGTGGAAATACAAAATCAACAATCAATTCAGTTACTAGCCACCGGATTGTTTTTGCCCTGCATCCAAGCATATTTTGACAACTTGACTGTCAAAATAATCAATTTAAAGTTGATATTGAGTTTAAATATCCTGCCGATCGTGTATAAAAAGGCAAGTGCTCCAGTTGTACACTTCATTTATGGGAACTATCTATCAAATGACGTTATTAAAATAATATATGATATTGAAATATTTTTAACCAACGATAATAAAGTATGACTGAAAAGACTATTTCATGGAGATGAAAAGGAATTGATTTTGAATTAATATATAATACAAATACAATTTATTATTTTAAAAAAAACTTGGCGTGGCCTGAACATTAACATCAACTGAGCAATTAAATTAATGATCTGATCGGTGGCACTTGTGAAGCAGCGCAACGCTGGAATGCCAACAATGTCATTCCACATTAGATAGACAGTTGGGACTCAGCAATGCGTGTGACTCCAGTGTGTGTGTGTGTGTGTCTGCCCCTCTCGCCAGGGGAGTGTTTGAGCAACCCGGGTAATCCCTGTCAAGACGTATAAGCCCCAGGAAGAGCAAATATTACGACACGTTCTTCTTGGTCCCACATCTGTGTGGAGGTACGATTCACTTGTTGAAGGGACGAAGAGAGAGCCAGTGAAATTTGGCAACAGGGACCCAGCGGAGGACAGCAGCTGGCTCTGAATGACAATTGCTGCCACATTAGCATATTCAAATAGGCAGAAAAAGTTTTTTAAAAGACAATGGCTGCTGATATGCTAAGTGCAGCTTGCTTCAGAAACAAACTACATACTGGAGCTGGCTGTTTGTAGCAGGATGAATGTGTGTGTGTTCTAGTGTCCCAGGCCTCCCCAAATACATGAGGAATCCCTGTCATTTCAAGCGACATTTTTGCAAATACCATAAAGCAATAAAGGCACGCAACAGCGACACAATTCTGTCCCCGACTTCTCCGTTCCTCCGGTCCGAAGTGAGCTGAGGGTCCAGATGCTTGTTCAAAGTCTGAGCCCCGCGGTCCATCAGCGTCCTGCGGCTTCTCTAATCCTCATTCACATGTAATGGCCGACATTTCATCTTAATGTGTTAATTCATTAGCTGAGCGCTGAATGGAGAGTCGCTCCACACAGACGGCTGAAAGCAGACACACTAATGAGACCACAACACGTGGCTGGTTGGAGCCAGAGGAGCGCTTTGGCTGGAGAGTGACGAAAACAACATGCGACGACTTGGAGCGAGGCCTCCTCTCGCCACAATCTTACATCAATGACACCAACTTTTTTGGGACATTTCAGCCCATTTCTCTAACAATCTCCACAGAGACCTTTTCTCCCTGGGTGGACATTGGAATAGCTACTCCAGAAATGGCCCTGCACACCAGTTCAATAACAGCCACGGAAGACTTATGGACCTTAATAAGTATGAGAAAATATTCCAAATCTTTCACCGACAGACACATCTACTGATACGAGGTTCAGGTCAGAGTATGACAAGCAGCTGTTCACCAAATAGAAGAGCTTTTTTTCTTCAATGGCGCCATTAAACTTTCATCTTCTCTACTACTTACTCTACTACAATTACTCAATTTAAAGTCCTACAAGAACCAGGTGTCAAGACCAGTCATTTCTATGTGCCAATAGAGTTGGGAACATTTTTAAACATGGACAGTGTTATCAGTCTAGTGGATCCTGTGATGAAGACACATGCAACCAATTCTCTTCCAGAGCTCCACTACACCCCCACCTCTGCTGCACCCGTCCACTTTACAAATGCTTTCATCCTAGTCTTGAGTAAATGCAAAATTATACTCTATCCTTCAACATCAATTTTCATCTCTAAATATTGTATTTTATTTGTAAAAATACTAGGGCTGGGACTTCAGGGATTAAGTCTGATTAATATTGTGCAGACAAAAATAATACATTGATGCAAATCACCCAGATGTGATGTCAAATTTAATTTTTATTTTTATTTTTTAAAACATTATTATTTTTGCAAGTTTGTTTAAGTAACATTCTATGTTACGTGCTTTCTATTTCTCACTCTTTATTACTCCTTTATTTGGAGCAGGAGCAATTTCCCTGCGGATAAATAAAGTGATTTGATTCCGATCATGGGGGAGATTAAATGGATGGAAATTAAGTTTTAAAAAAAAAGCTGAAGCAGGAAAAATGATGATCTGTGCAGTGGAGCACTGCAGTGTTTGAGCTTATGTGTAAAAATTCAAATGAAATTGGATCATCCTGTTATCAAATATTACAATGTGACCTTCAATAATGGATCATAAAACCTCGAATAAGTGGATTTTTTATACCAAGTCACACCCCTAAAAACAAACAAATCTAAAATGTAACTTCAACACACTGCTAAGGCGCTGAAGAGTCACCACAGCACTTCCTGTCGTGGCAGTCACAGGTAAAGGGAGAGAATATGGCCAGCAAGATAACAACAGCCAGTTTTTAGAAGAAGCAAACACAAGTATAATAATGTGTTTAACCTCACTCTAGTTTGTGACAAACTTGTTTTCAAGTTAAGTGTACATATGTAACACTGCATTACTTCTCATTTACTTTGTCCTTTTGGTTTTGAATATTTGTTTTACTGAACAGTGCAGAATACAGTGAATATGACGGTACCAAGATGTGCTTTGTATCGTGAGGTTCTTGGCAATACGAACCTATAGTTCTGAGAGACAAGAAATTAGAGCAACACACTGTGGGTTCACTTTCTAGCAGCTTCAGAACTTTGTTATTTTTTGTGGTGTGTTGTGACTTCACTTTAATTCCCCGTTGTGTATAGTGAATGTAACATACCCATTCTTTTTGCTTTCACAGGAACCTTTATGTATTGACCTGTCATTATGTCCTAAAAGCATGGAGTTATAAACCAATGAACTTTGAAGCAGCAAAGAATCTAAAAGGATTCAAGTGTCAAACTGAATCGATCAAATAATGACCTGAAATTGAAACATGACTTTAGCAAACACAGGACCTCTTTAACACATATATCTATTGGGATGTATCGATATCAAAATGCCCGATATAAAATAATAAAGATAAAAATCCCAGTCCACAGCCTTGAGTCAACGGAGATGGAGCAGAATTCTGAACGTGAATGAGAGTGACTGACATCACATTCAGTTTAGAATTCATTTCAGAATTCCAGTTATAGTTCAATATCCAACCATGGACAACTTCAGCCTCAGTCAGTGGTTAGACGTCAGTGTCCATCCGGTTCATTCAGTCAAGAGCTCTTCTTCAAGATGCTCACTGCGTACACAACCCCACCCTGTAACTTCTACCCCCCATCAGTGCCACCACTGCAGATGTGTCGCAGCCCAGGCGGGGGCTGGGGTCACCACAGAAGGGAGGGAGATCTGGTCGCTTCATCACTAGAATATATTACTGACCCAGACGCAATTTAATTTTTCTGAAGAAGCCACACATACTGATGGAGTTGTGAATGATCTAGTTGGCAGGTAAAGAGGGGGCTTCCTGCCATTTGAATTACACATGTGGGGTCAATATGTGCACGACTGACCAGTGTGTGGTAGAGCTGGGGTGGAAGGGGGGGATGCCGTGGAGGGGGCTGCCCCCTCCCTTTAAAGGCAGTATAAAGGAGAAGGGGGGAGAGGTACCTTTGTCACTTTGCTCTCAGTCCTGAGGACAATCCCACTCTGGCTGGACATACTGAAGAGAGGAACCTCTCCTGGACGCTTCCCCTGGAGGACCATCTGGACTGAAAGAGACAGGGAGACTCGGGCTGAACTTCAGCTGAAGATATACAAGTTTTACTGAGAGACTTCTTCCTCGTTTAATATCTGAAAATGAGAATCTTCAACCTCATGTACCTGCTCCTCCTGCTGCTGGCTGCGGTCACCTCCATCTCCTCGGCCAGGCCAGGTAAGACTTCAGAAACACTTCCACTGATAAATGTCGCAATTCCGTTCAATACGAATGAACAAAAAAACCCTGATAAACTTCAAACGCCGCGTTGTTGTGATTCGCCATTTTACTCACCAATTAACTCACAGTATGAAAGAGATGGCGGCGCTTCACCACTTCATTTATCTTCACTGAAAACACGACATTTTAGGGTTGAATCTAGAAATTTTTGTCGAGTTACGTAAAATAAAAGCGACGCCAACTTCTGCAGGTGCCGTTTCTGAAGGTGCGTTCAAAGACCGTCCGAATAAAAACAAGTCACACTGACTGAGAAATTCAGTCGTTTTAATTTATTTTTTTTTATTTAAATTCAAACCAAAAATATCGTGTAGGGTTGATAAATATAAATCACGACTTGCTTGTTAACAAATGCAGATTTTTTATGCAATCATTTTTTTCTTTAAAAAAATCTCGTATAAATAGTTACTAAAATAGTAGACACATTCATTTATAGTTAGGATTGTTTTATAGTAGTTTAATAGCTGCTTCAATCTGGTTTTAAGTCCAACATGTTGCGTATTTTCTTATTATCTGATGAAGAGGCTAAATTCATTTGTATCACAATATATTATGACGGCGTTTAAAACCGTGAAGCAACAGGTGGTGTTGAGGACGTGACTGGGGTCATGTGACGATGGTGAAGGAGGATGATGAAGATGCGAGCGCCGGCGGGGATCACGCACAGCGCCCCCTTCCCCCCCGTTGTCCGCCGCTGGAAGGCGCTCCGGTGCGCCATTGTTGTCGCCGGTGTGAAAATGCCATGCAAATACTTAAGCTTTATTAACATGCCATGGCGGAGCAGTGCCAAGTGTAGCGAGGCCTCCAGCAGGCTGCAGGCACCAGGACAGAGAAGCCCGGCAGCGGAGGGAGGAGGAGGAGGAGCGCGCAGTCATAAAGTCATCTGGCGCTTTATCTCTCTTCCTGGGACCGGCCTGTGAACCGCGGGATGACACTGGATTTATTAGGGATTATTAAAAATAATCACGTGTTAGGTTCTTGACCCTATAAATGGAATTGAGGAGTGTCATTTCACAAGTATGCCATTAAGACATCTGAGACATACCTCAGGCAGAGTGTAAACACCAGAGAGATCACATAAAGTTGGGAGGATCACAAAGATATTTTGTTTATTTAAAGCATTTTTTTTCCCCCTCCAGATTTTCTGAACCTGAGGAGGAAGTACCACAGACATCACTGCCCACACCGGCGCTGCCTGCCGCTCCACTCCAGAGTTCCTTTCCCCTGAGGTAAGTTGGTGTGGTTTATATCACCATCCGCCATGTGTGACGGAGCGCACCTCACAATTCTCCTTGCATTGCAGGTGAAAGGCTTAAAAAAAACCAAGGATGACAACTGGTGATGCAAGAGGCGTGAGGCCAGGACATCACAGATCCAAACCTGAGTGGGAGATGAAGACTGTGTTCAGGACCCACCACTCGAACCTCAGAGAGGCACCACTGTTGGGTACCTTTTAAAAACAGAGTCGCCAAGAAAACCCACCATCTGAGGAGGAATGGCGGCACATCGTTAAAGCCTGTAGACAAACGCCGAGATGTTACTGAGGCGGTTGTTTGCTGTCAACAGAGTTGGTGTTTGTCCAGTTGCACAATGCCAACACTTGTTGACTGGCAGCCGAAATCTTACTTGAAGGCTACGGACCAAAGATCTGGAGGAGTTTCCGGAGCAGAGCTATATTCCTATAAAGTGTTTATATTGTATGTATGCACTTCAGATTATTATTGAAATACATTTAATACTTTTTAAATAAATGAAAAACAAAAAAATGTTTTTGTGGAGTTTGTGACTACTTTGGAAAAATGAGTCTAAATCTGGGATTAAATGAAAAAAAAAAAAGGCATTACCTACTAAACAAAAATATACTAGATTAAATAACACATTAGGCATAAATATAATACACATATAATTAAAAAAAAGCAAAACTAAATGTTGGATACTAGTTAAGGTTTTTAGTGTTTAATATATGTTGCGAATCACTAAATAAAACTGCATATTTATTTTGTACATTAATTGTAAGGAATATTTCATACAATTAATATAAAACCAGTGTTTCATTCCTTTAACCTTCTTAAATGTTGTATTTAGTTATAATTTCAGTATTTATTTCTTTAATGGCAAAAGGAAAGCACTGAGGGTTTGATATGAAAGCGCACTTGACACTGCCATAAATATGAAGTGGTGGAATATAAAGTACACCAGGTGTTGCTGAGACACAGAAGGACAGCGGGTTAATATGAATAGATATTCCCAGGCAACGTCCCGATGATGAGACTTGGGTTGACCACCCCGGTTCCCCTGCCTCCCAGGAGAAGTCACATGAGAAAAGCGTCGTAAACGTGGTGCTCCCTGTGGAGTTTCGGAGCCTGTCTTGTAAAAAGGAGTCACAAAGAGGACAAACACCGAGGGCTTTAAATGACGAGCTCAATATTTCGTGGTTTCCCGTGACCATGTGAGGCGGGAAGGCCATTCACACGAGCCGGTGAAGATCCGACAACCGCCACACTGTGGAGACGCCGAAGTAAAAGCAGCAAGCGTGGCACGTTAAAGATTTATTAAGCAGACGTTTGGCATGAAACACACTCTTCCTCCTGACCAAGGCCCAGCCTTCAGTCTGTCCTCAGCGCAGACAATGTTTGTTCCTCAGTAACACAAGCGGCAGCGGTTCGCTCCGGGTCGTAACACAGTGATAAAAACCTCCACCTTTGATCCGTGACCCACAACTCCTCAGCTGCTTAACTGTCTCAGAGCGTGTCCTCCTCCTCATCACGTGAATGCTCCTCAGTCCATCCCAGAGTTCTGCGTGTGGATGTCGGTCATCACAATGGAAGTGGAAGACCCGGGTCAGTGCTGGACTGTCAGATTGAGGAGCCTCGTGCTGAGCGCTCTGTTGTGCTCCATCAGGTACTCGATCAGGTCGGACTGCTTCTCCACCACCTCCTCCAGATTGGACCCCTCCCTGCCACACAGCACATATTGTCAAAACACAACTATTTGTAATCACATTGAACAAAAGGAATGCAGCGTCCGATCGGTAACAATGTGGATATTTTCTTTTCATCTGAATATAAAACCAGAAAATGAAACCCACATATATTGTTCGATTGGATTTTTAGCAAGACTACTACTATTATTATACTAATAATGTACATTATTATGTCAGTAATAATATGTTTCAGCCTCAGTACTTGAAATGTAAATGAATAACTATAAATACAATAAAATAACTCAATTAAACTACACAGTAGCACAAACTCTGCATACTTCCAATACATACTGTATCAACCATACGCAACACACCGAGGCAAGAGCAGGCTGATGGGCCAAATGGGGCGACTTGCGAGCAAATTCTGGGGTTGCTGGGGCAGCAGCTGAAGCAAAGAAGCCCATACCTCTCTTTCTCCACCCCAGTGCTACAAGCCTGAAATGGCACAGCATGGAAGCTCCTTAGAAGTCAGCTCCATTGGTTTACTCAACATGAAGGACCAGCTGCTACTTCTAGTCTCAAGCAGATGCCAGAGCTCTTCTCTAACAGAGAGGTCAGTAACCCGACCTTGTTCTTTCTGTCGCGACCCAAATTTCATGACCATAGGTGACGGCGATAATGTAGGTCGACCTGTTGTCTTTTGACTCAGCTCTCTCTTCTCCACAACAGAGGCATCCTCATGACTGAGTGACCCATTGGTCGATGTCACGCTGAACAAGCTCCAGAGACATCGAATCCACTCGACAGCCACCTTTTCCCGAATTTTATGCTTTACACCAAAGATTTGTTACCTTTTTTCCTAAAGCAAATTTGATTACTGTATTTTCCAGACTATAGAGCGCACCGGAATATTAGCTGCACCCACAAAATTTAAGAAGAAGAATAGATCTTCATTGTACATAAGCCGCAGCCGTCTATAAGCCGCGGGTGCACTGGTGCTGTCCGCGCCACAGAATATCATCTAGTTCTAGTTTTGAAAACGGGGTCCAGCATGGAGACTGACTCATGAAATAATCTCGGCAATGTTCTGAACTTGAATCATGAACTCCTCACATCTTTACATTTAAAGTGTTCTGTTTTCACCCTCCAGTAGATCGTCTCTGTTGGCAGCGCTGTGGACACACGGGCGAAAACAGCGCAATTTCAGCACTTTACATGTGAATAAAAAGCCTGTGATGTCATCGGTGTAATGTGATGACGCTCTTTAGACTGTAAAAAATACGATGCTCCGAGAGACACTCAGCGGAAGCAGCTGTCTTCAACATCTTTTTATGAAAGTTCCAACTCTGGACATTTGCAAAAGTTTCAGATTCAGGTGGCCAAAGAACGCTGCATCTGACACACACAAAACAGCAGTGGAAATTACGGATTATTTCTTGGGCAATATGCTTTGCGTTCCGAATGTCAAGCTCAGACCGGCAAGTGCCTGCGAGTGACCGCTAGTTCCTGCAGTTTCACATTCATAAGCACGAAAAACTCTGTGCTCCGTCAAGTGCTGGTGTTTTTAATTTAATATAGTATTGAATTTGTGGAGTTGACACCTTTTAACATGCATGTGCTGCAGGATACAAACTTTACATGACAGACTGAAAAAAACCTCTGCAGTAGACATGCTGTTGCCAAGCGAGCGGCGAGTCGGCATAGAGGGAGGAGCGGACGCATTGCGGGCGGTGCTTCATCAGTGCGCCGACTGTGATTGGATTTTGTGATCGGCAATGACAGGCAGTGACTGGCATATTACATTCTGCTTATTGACCTGTCGGATCTTACCTCCTTGGCTATTTCACTCAAAGTACTAAACAATTCATTGGCTGCAGGTGGATACGAGTGAGCTGAACACCAACAGACCTGAATCCGGTCTCTGTGGTCCGACCGGGGACGTTTTGTGAATGCTCGTCCTCGCACACGTCCGGGGCAGGTCTCCGACTGTTGTGCTTCCACACTGTGGCTGGAAACACAAAAATCCTTTTACCAAGTTCCTACACAGTCAATCAGGAACCGAGCTGTCAATCTCTCAGGTGAGAAACTCCACACCACGGTTCCTCCATCCCTCGCTCTCTCCCCTAAACACACACTCGCCGTCATATCCTGCACTTAGCCCTTATGAGCTGCCGTATCCTGCACTCCAAGCTCCAATTCTCACACCATAAACATACACCTTTACAAGCAGGGGCCGGGTTAGAGGAAAGGTGTGGCTGCTGGTGTAACGGCAGAAGATCCGGCGTTAAATATGGGAGATGGTTTCCATCAAGATAAGCCAGTGTGTGTGTGTGTGTGTGTGTGTGAATGAGCGGAGGGAGGTGCAGCGGTGTATTGATAAGGCCCGGCGTCATTAGTCAGAGGAAATTGTCAGGGAGGTTCTAAAGAGACCGATCTTTACTTTGCCACAGAGCGCAGCAGCCAGGCTCACACGCCATCCAGGGACATACTGGGGATGCCTGCATAATGAGGCCCTAAACGCGTGTTTGCAAGAGATACAGTCATTGCAAGCAGGTCTGTGTGAGACAGAGGGAAGCATCTGAGAAATGTAGGGAACGGAACTGCCGGAGAGAGAACAAAGGGGGCTGAATAACGGAGCCACTTCATTTGTTTGTTTGTTTTGGAAGTGTAGCACATTTACTAGGGCATACTGAGTTGTATGATTCACTACACTATGGTCTTTGCTAGCCTGCAGCTTCGTAGCTCAACATCAACTGCGTGTCCCGAATTATTTTATGAGCAACTGCATAACTAGGCAACTAGTGTCGACTCAAGAAGTGAGGGTTGCGGCAGGAGGGGAGGACGTAATGGATTTTTTGTCCAAAAACACTACAGTCACAACAAAAATCACCCATCTATGACGACACAAAACCTCAAGTTGCAGCCAAATATTTCTTGGATCAAGTAATAACCATCCAAAACTGACTGTGGATTGCAGGATTTCCTGAAGGCAAAGCCAGCCTGGATGTGGAAATTGGCAAACGATGGACGTCTGGCAGAGTTTTGAGGAAGGTGGCACATTTCTCACCTGCCTGTTAAAGCCTCGCACGACAGACAGAGCTGAACAGAAAGTGCTCAGACCAGCCGGGCTCTCAGCACCAGCTTCAATTACCGCTCCAGAAGCGCACATTTCCAGGCGATAACAGCAGGAGTGCAGAGGTGTCAAACCCTCATTGTTTCGCATAGAAACTACCGTCAGGCAAAGTGCCGCCTTTCAGGGCAGCGACACCTCCGCAGACCTCAACTAGGGATAAAAGCGGAAACAGTACAGAGTTCGGTTAAAAAAACAAAAACGTTTCTGTTTAGTCAGAGAGACGACACATTTGTTTTGGATATCATTACTGCATGTGTAGACTACAGTAGCTACACAACTAACACGCATAAGGATGTAAACTCCCTAACAAAAAAGTTATTAAAGTAAAGGAGTAAAGAGTATGATCAATATGATACAATTATATATATTCCTCAAACTGTATTGTTTTCAGCGTATGCCCCAAAACCACATTTTTCTGTTAACAACTGAATAAAATAACATGTGTTTTTATTTTGCAACTTTAAAAAAAAGATTATTTTCTAAATAATTATACATGTACAACAGTCATGATTAACACTTCTTTTATTGACTCAATTTTCTGAGTGTATAGCGCTATAACTGTATGAATGTACGTAATTCCGAAGGTATTACTACCGTGAGTGTACATTTTTAATTGAATTCAATTCAAACTGTTGGTGTACTTTAAAACTTAACAAAAACAAAGTGGAAAAAATATGTGAATTTCACAACTAAGATCAGAGGTTTTATATCAGCATTTCATGACTGGATGATTCGTTTTTAATGATTGACTGATTTTTTTTTGTTAATAATGATTTATTTTACTTTTATTTTTACTCAGGCAACATTAAATCTTTGGCATTGTTACACATATACTAGCAGAATCGATGTTGAATTTCCCCACTGTGGGTCTAACAAAGGCCCTCTAACAAACAGATGTGAGCCAGGAGACCCATGTGTCTAAAATGAGGCCACTGGAGTCAAATGAGTCAACCTAGCAGGACAGAGAGACCTGGAAATACAAAATCAACAGCTCGGTAAATATGAATTTTGCCGTGGCAGTGACAGAGATATTACAATTCTAAACTACATGCAGTTAAATGCACATTTAGTTAGGGCTTGCTTCAAAGTTTAAGGAGAGTCTTTGGTCAATTTTATAATGATAGTTCGGTTTACCTAGCATGCATGTGTTAAAAGGTGCACCTCAGGGCAACGTCCTTGGTGCTCTCCATCAGCCAAATGCTTTAACCAATAAATGCGTTTAATTCAACGGCTATACAATGGGATAAATGCAAGTGATGCTGTACTAGTACTGTCAAGACATAACAATAATTACAACAATAATTGAGATAATACCCCTGTTTCTTTCCTCAAATTAAACGGTGGCAGCTCCACCGGAATTTACAGTGGAACTCGTAAATACCTTGTGGGTTAATAGCAGATAGCTTTTTGTCTTAAGCAGAGCAGGAGCATCTCGATCAAACAGCTCATTCACAGTGATGGGCATTGAAAATGTCTTGTCTATTTAATACCAGCTCCATGCATCAGTTTAGTTTACATTGTGTTCTGCACATATTCCATTATTAATAAGGCAGGAATCTGGCCTCTGTCTTAATGTGTGTGTGTGTGCGCTGCAGCTTGTGCGCCCTGCAGCGTTTGCACTCAATCCTGACCACGCGAAGTAGAGAGATGTATTTGAAGAAAAAGCCTTTGAAGACCACAGCGTTGCTTTGATGTGCGTGGAGCTCTATAGAGGAGAGAGTATTCATGTTTAAATGAGCAGCAGAAACATACTGCAACCCTCAAAGACACAAACAGTTACAATCGTCACGCACTTCAAAGAGAAGCTGAACGAGTCCTTCCTGTGTGGACCTGATGGCTGCAGGCTCAGCATCACCGTCTCCTGCGCAGAGTTCTCATTTCATCTACGCACTTTGGTCACTTGGACAGACATGCGAGTCCCTGGCTGCGGTGAGAGGTTTGCGCTGCGAGGCGTTGCGGGGCTTGTGTCGTGGGTGAGCGCTCTGATCCGAGCTGGAATGCGACCGGCGAACTCAGATACCCCCCTGACACACACACACTGTAAACACCAGGACAATGTGTGCGTGTCTCCCTGTTTGGGTGGAGCAGCTGAGTGCTACCCTTTGGGCTAGGCTAAATCCTAATGCCCCTTATCTTCTCTCCTCACTTCTCTGGTATCTCCATCCACAATCTGTACCCTTCAGCTGCCAAACACACCTTTCATACAAATTTCCTTTCAATACAGGCTTCTAAAATAATCCATATCCTCTGATAGAGAACGTTTAACAGCAGCTTTCCTACAATTATTGAGGGGGAAGACGACTAGTGAATTAGTCCTCCCCAGCTGAAGATGCTGTCAAGTGTTGACAGAGTCAAAAACAGCACCATACTGCAGGGCAATGTCTAATTCATACATCCACTTTAACCGTGTTCATATTACAGTTAACTTTGTAACAAAAACACTGAGCTTCCTCTTAAATGAAAGTGTCATAACAGCTACATTGATACAGGAAGAGGGTGCAACTCAAGTGTCTGACATTAAACATTAACAAAGTAATTTTTGTTGGAAACGTGGACGTGAAGTGAGTACATTAGCACATTGCATTTTGGACTGCACTTTAGTAAACCATCGAGAGTGATATTTTCCATAGATGGTGTGGCATGGGTGTCGAGTGGATCCAGTTACATGTTTGCTCGAGGACAGATCCCAATTTTCAAGAGGAGTTTTGTGTATAGTTGGTTTTGTCATAGCTATGAGCATTATTCTGAGATAATGAAAATGATTCAGTAGTGAGCAATATGCATTAATGTAGTAATCAAAAGTGCATCCTATAAATCCATACTTCACAGGCCCAGTGAAGAAGACAAAACAAGGGAGTGTTGTTGGACTGGCAAATAAGAAACTAGGATTGAGAAGCAATATTCTGCATTTTTTGGTACTCCATTTCCACACCTCCACCGACAACACCAAGTGCTTTCAACATTGAAGAGATATATGACCATAAAAAAGGCAGCAGACGTACCATATTTTAATCCATTAAAAAAGGAGGCTGAGCACAAATCTCCTTAAACTCACAGGTTTTCATCAATACCAATATCAATTTCTTCAGTAACTGCATCTTTGAAAACATACACGCGATACCATCTCTTCATATTGACCAATGACCATATTGGTTACCGCCGCCCATCATAATGTTGCCAGACATCATGATGAAAAAAATAACCCTAATAATAACAATAACACCTGTAAATAACTTTTGACGAATTTACTTTTAGAGCATCTTCAGCTAAACACCACATTATCTCATGGCAAAGCTCTAGAGCCAGAATTCTGCTGACCATCTAAAGGCATCCTTGCAAATGAGGCACTTGCTAGACCACTTGAAAGACACACATTCAACTCATTAAAATATATAAATAAATAGCACCAACAACCTTTCAAAGTGTCAGCCCAGGGTTAACCGAAGTGGAGGTCACAGAGGTCAAGCCTCGGACCACTCATGTTTACTGTAAACAAAACCTGATTTGTCCCTTGATAACGTCAAATTTCGCAGCAACTCATTTAGAAAATGGGACGTGGTGGTCAACTATTTGCTTTCGCCAGGTTGCTGTGGATGTAAACAATGAGTGAAAACTTTTCTTTCATCGTAGAGTCTCAATGACTGCCGCCACCTCACTTCACACCAAACAACCAACCAAAGTCAGTGTAGAATGATCGATGAATTGGCTCATGAAGAAAAGCAACCGGTCTACTTCCAGCTAGCCATAGCGCTGACATGCATCCACCACATACACACTACTGCTACCAACCTCTTGCACCTCACTAGTGAAAAAAGGGCTTTTTCATGACCAACTGCTGATCGCCAGCCAGCCTTGTGCTTGGCTTCTTTATCACTCCACAAATCAGCGCTGCGTCGCCACAAAAGACCAACTACAGAGCTACGTACCTCGACGAGCAACATAACAGCGTCACGTAATGTGAATGACTTTACAACTGAGTCGATGAGTCGCTGGATTATATGGCGTTTAATAAAACTCGGTGTAATCGAGCGAGGACAAAAGAGGCAGATCAGGAGGGAGAAATCAGCAGATCAGCAGAAGAGGGAGGACAGAGAGTTGAATGCTTGATTGTCATGCTGTCAAGTCTGAAAAGGGCAGGGCAGGTATTGTGATGCCAATGTGCTCAGATTGAGTGGAGGGAGGGGGTGGGAGGGGGGAAGCAGCGGCTGTTTGTGTGCAGTGTAATCTACAGGGTGTGTCTCTATCAACCGCATCTCACACCATATCAACATCGTACGAAGGCCGAGGTTTCAATCCGTCAGGATCATCGTGTCATGGTTTTCATTTCTGGAACACCACCCATGTGTGCTGAGATGACGGTGTGAGCTGCTGTCTGACTTGCATGTGTCCTTCACTAGCTTCAGTTTACTCTCAACAGACATCAATGACAGCTCAGATCCCTGACTTGAATGTGTTACATTAATGATGTTAAATATCTTTCACCCGAGGTGAGTGTTTCCGCATTAAATTGTGATCGCATTTCATGAAAAACTGCCATATTTGTTGGTCTACGGCATCCACAGTTTTCATTCATTCATTCATTCATTCGTACACAGCAGCAAATAAAAGTTCACAGACCTTTTTCAGCTATAACTCTGTGGCACCCACCAACTCTACATTAGTTAACACACTTCAGCACCGAGGATAACAGGGGGTTGTGACAGATTTTAATCTTCGCTTCTCTAATCCTTAAATTAGCAGGTTATGCCAAGTTGTGACGGCATCAACCAGGATGGGAGATCTTGAAGACCCTCCTCAATTACTACTGACTCCCAGTAGAAGGCAAGAGCTGAAGGAAACATCAGCAATACGAAAGTGAAGTTGGTTGACATTGACATACAGTACTTGCAGACTTCACCACAAAACCTGACCTCTTTGAAGTCATGTGATATAAGTTTACAAATAGATTTTAACTGTGAGTTGTCTGAATCAAAGTGAACGCAGACGGGTGGTTAAACAGCGTTCAAGTAGCAACTACCTTAGTTATGTGTCTTGAAACATCTGAAATGCAACTAAGGTAGACACTTAATTCATGAAGTACAATCAATGAAACACATCAAACTTGATGCACTTCAGTGTAGAAAGTAGCCCGTAGTTCAAAGGCTTATTCAGATCACACCACAGCGAGAGAGAAGAGATGTTTTACAGCGTGGCTCACCGCCATGGCTTCAACGACCATTACATGGTGTAAGAACAACGATTGAAAGCTAAAAAGCTCACGTGATCAAACACATGAAAGCAGCAACACATGAACACAATGAAGTGAAAACATCAAAACAAGTGGATAACACATCATCATGGAGGTGGACATGATTATGAAGGTTTTCGGCATGTTTTTCACAGAAAAATCGAAATTAACATAAAGAGATGACAGCAATAAGTCAACATCTCATGCATCTGGCCGGACATATGACGAGACGTGAAACTACACAGTCATCTAATTTTTGTTTGGTGTTCAGTACTGCCTTTGAGAGTAGTTCAATTCTGATGCTCCAAACCTGGTGCTTTGTGTTTTATTTTGGTAGTGGTGGTCCATTTGGTGTGTTAACACTTTAAAGAGGAGCTGCATTCGATTTTCAACTATAGATGAACAGCAGAAGTTGTGAGAGGCCCATTTACAAGAAGACAGACTGTGACTGTTACTTTAATATTAAATATTTAAATGGGTAATTAATGACTCAGCTCACCCAAATGGTAGATAAGAAAAGGCACAACCAGGATCAGCTCCAATGCCAAAATTCCAATCAGCAAGTAGGTGGCCACTGCAGGACTCAGGCCAACAGCCTGAACCACCAAAAAGGCCACCGTTCCTTCAAAAAAAAGAATCGAATTTAGCTTCACTGCCACTTAGTGGCGAGTTCAGGGAAGTGCGGCTCAGTACCTGCAGAGTGGACGGTGATGGGCAGGTTCTTCAGGGACTTCGTCTGCCTGTAGAAGCGCAGGTATCCACGCTTTCGAGCGTTACTGTGATGTCGGTGCGAATACTCGGTGTAGAGCTGCACCACCACCCACAAACATGCTTTTCCGAACGCAATGACATCTGTGCCACTCATTCCACCCAGAATTTTGGCGCATTCATCAGCATTGCCAAGTTTTAAGAGACACATGGCAGCCAGTACCACGGCCAACACCACAAACACCACCTGAAAGGAGACAAAGTCTAACATTATTCATCAGAATCAGATTTATTGCCATGATCCATGGGGATCCCACCAACTAGGAAAGTGTTTTCGAATAAAGTGCCGACAGAAAGTAAAATAAAATAAACAACAAAAGTTGTTCATGAATTCAACAGTCTGACGGCTGAAGAAAAGAAACTGTTCCTGTGACGGGAGGTTCTGGTCTGGATGGACCGTAGCCTCCTGCCAGAGGGAAGAGGAACAAACAGTCCATGACCAGGGTGAGAAGGGTCGGCTCTGATCCGACCTGCTGTCTCTGGATCCAGTTTCATGTTTGCTCAAGGACAGATCCCACCTTTCAAGGGTAGTTTTGTGTATAGTTGGTTTTGTCATGGCGATGAGGATTATTCTGAGATAATGAAAAAGATTCAGTACTGAGCAATATGCATTAATGCAGTCATCAAAAGTGCATCCTATAAATCCATACTTCACAGGCCCAGTGAAGAAGACAAAACAACGGAGTGTTGTTGGACTGGCAAATAAGAAACTAGGATTGAGAAGCAATATTTTACTTTTTTTAGGGACTCCATTTCCACATCTCCACCAACAACACCAAGTGCTTTCATCATTGAAAGCACTTGGCCATGAAAAAGGTAGCAGATGCACAACCCTATTTTAATCCATTAAAAAAGGAGGCTGAATACAAAGGAGTATGTTTGCACGATCCTCTTTGGGCTGATGGAATCTTCCCGATATTTGAATCTCCTTAAACTCACAGATTTTCATTAATACCAATATCAGTCTGACGGCCGAGGGGAAGAAGCTGTTCCTGTGACAGGAGGTTCTGGTCTGGATCGACCGTAGCCTCCTGCCAGAGGGTAGAGGAACAAACAGTCCATGACCAGGGTGAGAAGGATTGGCTCTGATCCTGGGTCCTGCGTATGCATATCACTTCATTAAACCCAAATTCCTGATAATAAATGTTACAAGAACCATTCCCAGTTACTCATTTGGGAGGAAAGCTTGAAAACACATGGATATAATTTCTGTTTTCAGTCAACGTACATGTAGAAGTGACAGCAGGACAGTGTGCCACATTGGTATCTTCTGGAAGTCCCTGCTGATGGCTGAGTGGAGTGCATCTGCAGATATGAGCGGACCGTCGTCTGGGATGGTTTCCTCTATGCTCCCCGTCATGGCTGCCGGGTCCACAGGTTGCTGAATGGAAACACATCAGTGTTCTTAAAATATTGCATTGAACTCAAGTACAAGCAACCACCTTATATTCAGGTATGATCAGAAGGTACCGTCCTCCTCAGTCGTTTAATTCATAAATACAAAAAACATCCATTACTCACAAGTTTTAAAAATATATATATACAAATGTAAAAGTATAAAACGTCAAATTTCTCGTGCAATGAGAAAAGGGAAGCTGCACTGGGTGAACGCACTTCCTGTGGCACAATAAAAATAAATAAATATAAGTTACGTTTCATATGTATCTCGCTGTCTACCTTAATTCGAATGGGAATTCAAATGCAACACGCGTGCGTGTTTATTGTCGTTTCCGAGAACATACACGATGTTAACTGAGCAATGAAGCATTCGTAATTCGCACTCTAACGCCATTTTGTTTCTTAAAGTTACGCAAAATATCAATTGAAGCGCCGCGTTTCTCGTTTTTACAGAATTAGAAGTTCACATACGAAAACAAGGTTCAGTCTCAACCTTTCAGAAACAACGCCGGTCAGTTGACCGAGCAGAATAACACAAATCATACGTACAGCGTCATATATTCTTCTGGAGTTCATTTCGTTTTCACGTCGGGCCGTTAAAAAGAAGGCAATGTTAAAAAAAACAAGCTAACAAGCGTTCTGCAACACTCAAACGCTCCGCGTCTCCACCTGCAAACAGTTGGTCACATGACTGATATGCGGAAGTGACCTCGTTTTTTTCATAAAACTTTATTAACACAAACAAAGCGAATAGCCGTTTTTGTTTTATCCCTTTAACATTATAACTGGTATATGGTGCTCAATTAACAGCTTAATGATTAATTGCGCTTTATTTACGCAGTAAACCACAGTTATTTGACGATTGTTATTTATCAAGCGCTACTATTATTTTGAGGATATATTTTATTCTAAAAAGCTGTACTTAATTGCATCACAGATTTTAAATTGGGGATTCAATTCTAATGTTAAAAATATGAATATGTCTCACAACTGCTTCAAATCCATTAGAAATTATTTATTTTATATATTTTATTAGTTATTCATTTAAATTAAGATTTAATTTCAATATTTAAATTTCATAGTAGTGCTTTATTTGGTAATGTTATTAGCAGATTTTAGGTCGCATGATTTACATTTTTTTCTATTTATTACAATATTTTTTCCAGGTATCAACAAGCAACAATTCAATGACTAGAAGGGAAAAAAAAAACAAGATTTAATTTAAAATATTTTATTGACAAACATACACTTGCTATAAAAGACAACAAACTGAGCACTCTGTTCCTCAAGAGGAAGCAACAAAAAAAGAGATGTTCAGTTCTGGGGAGGCAACAACTGTGAGAGAGGCAGACGATCAGGGAGACCTCGATAGACATTTGGAACTGACATTGACATTTGGATATTAAAACACATCAGGGAAGCAGCAAATAACTTTCTTCCAGTGGTTTGAGTTAGCAAGAGGGATCTGGGAGGTTTATTGATGCTGGTTTGGAAGTGTGCTTCAAGTCGGATGCGAACATACAAATACATGCAAGAGTTCACACAAACAAAAACACACACATGCACTCAAAGTCCCTTCTGTCCCCCGAGGGGGTCCATATAAACTTGCATTCAATGCAGAGTAAGGCACTGATTCATTGTAGGAGAATAATAGAAGACCCAGATAGATTTAAACAGTAAAACAAAAGTATTTCTGATAACATGCATTTTCATCCTTCTTCTTCTTCAAGAAATAATTATGGGACAAATGACTGTGAAAGATAAGGACACACTATGTCAGCAGGAAATCCCAAAATGCACGCCATTTTCTTTAAAGGTCCCATAAAAGATGTCAGCTCATAAAATTAGACTATAAAATATAGTTCTAATTAGGTCTAACACAATTAATACACTCCTCTTTTGTTGATGAAATTCATGACATGATTTCTTTCTTTTCTCATCACATATTTTATAAAAAAGATAAGATAAAATCATTTCAGAAGTAGGAGACTCTACTTTTTTGAGATTCCAAAATGTGTTGAGTGTGAGTCAGAAAGATATATAACGCATGACCTGTAAGGGACCTGTAAGAAACTCTCACAATAACTTACATATGTTCTTCCATTCAATCTCTCAGAGGAAAATAAAGAATGAAATAGAAATTAAGTTAGGAATAAGGCATTAAAATGGTTAAGCTACTTCATGTAATTCAACTCTTCACCCTGATCCTGGAGTCACACGACAATAGTAGTTAATATACATTCTTAAGTGGTGCGTAGTGGAAGCATGGTGTTCAAGATGGTGGCCCAGAACATGCTGATGGAGGAAAGTTTCAGAGTTCCAACGCTTTCTTTCTTCAATAAAAACCTTCCAGTTGTTCAGATTAATTCACAATAAAAAGGAGATGAAGCTGCGGTTCCCAAATATTTCCCAGGATTCAAGTTGAGAGATTGTGCAATAGGTGGTAGTTTAGGTTGAAATCTGCGACTGGCCATCATAGCGTGGTGGGCTGCCCCCTACCTGCAGAGATGGAAATGACAGGCAAGCATAAGTTGAAATTTTTATCCAAAGAAAACAGGGTAAACAGTCGATTTTCTAAATGCAATGAAATCATTACCAGTAAGCTATAACATATTAAAGATGGTGGCTTGCAAAGGAAACAAAGGACATGCATCTTCTTCACACGTTGCACACTCTCAGCGGTCATGATTCTACATGAAAAATGTTTCAAGGAACACATCAATTTCTGTTTCTCCATGGTCTCACCTCTAGATGCAATGTAGCAGTCGTTGCAGCTCAGCAGTCCGTTGCGAATTCGCACATCAGTTCCAGCAGTGGTGTCGCCAAGCTGACCCTGACACACGCCGCACTGGTGAGACAAGTAAAGAGATTATTATTGACCTCCATTCCCTGTGCCTTTAGTTATTTTGAGAGGGACAGAGTCACTGCACCTTAAAACACTGCATATGGAAAAATAGTCCCAGTGTGTCGATGATCATCGCAGCTCCCTTCCCCAACGGCTGAGAACAACCGGAGCATAGTCTCTTCCCACTCACGCACCTAAAAACACACGTTTATTTTTACATTTTTAAAAACAGCTGAGAGTCTGAGGTGATGATTTTACCTGCTGGGTGAAGGAGGTTGAGACAGTTTCCCTGCCACTGCTTCATGGGACCCAGACCTGTGGCCACAATTCCACTTGTTAGCTCACATGATGCCACTAGAGCAGACATATATGAAGTATGAAGGGCCATTTGCAGTTATGAATCTAAAGGTCACATGGCCCTTGACACCAGCCTCTTAAAATCATTTTTTTAAATGTCCTATTCATACCATCACATGTACTTAATCTGTAACCACATTCAGTTTTCACATAATTCATTATGATTTTGAGAGATTAGCTTGATACAGAACATCAGGAAATAAAACACAAGTATAACTTCCTTTTTATGAAAAAACAAACCAAGTTACAACATACCGTTTCACAAAATGGTCCTGGTCCAGCTGAGAGTTCCGGTCCAGAGAGGCTGTTTTCCACATTTCCTGTTTCTTCAATGGTTCCCCTTCACATAGAGACTCTACAAATATGGCCACAGTGGTTCATTTAACAACCAAAACTGATCCTTTATCTTAAATGTGAATCTAACCTTGAAGGAAATGCAGCTTAGACACGTGCTGGTCCTCCTTTCCAGTCTTGGGATTGTGGCCATTCCTGCTGTCAGAGTTGTTCACCGGTGGAACTGTAGGGGTCGCTGTCTTCTGGTCTGACTGCTGACTGACGAGGCCAGATGGATAAAGCGGGGCCACGGTTTCCTCCAATATCTTCCGCTCCTGTGAGACAAGTTTTGGAAAATAAAGATTATTTATAAAAAATACATACTACTAGTTAACCATACACATTTACTGATACATACGTATATACAGTGTAATTAGACAGGGACAAACTATTGATTTTAAATAATATATTGATTAAAATGAATAAAAATAATAAGATTACATGGATAAAATCCAGTTATAATCCATACAAAATATAGATTTCACAGCCCTGGGTCTTTCAAAATATCAAAATATAAAGTTTTTAACTTAGTAATTAAATGAGATTTAGTCATCACACTTGTAAACTAAAAACAAATTTTGATAAAAAGGAATGCTCATGATCATAACTGTAATAAAAAAAAGAATCATCTTTACCAATGTCCAGCAACATTCATATGTCAGACTGAAAAGAGGAACGTGCCTGGAGGAAACCCACTGGAGCATGGAGGGACTATTGAATGGCAGCTTTATAGTAGTTCACTCACGGCGTATTATTATGGCACAGTGGTCTATTTATAGTATTTCTGAGCGTTATTTATACATCATCTGTAGTATTCGCAACAGCCAGATAACGTGCTTTTGTCTTGTATATATGAGTCTGCACCTCTTCATTGTGCCTCCGTTCCTCCTCCTCGACCTCCAGCTGTGCTTTCTCCCACTCTTTCTTCAGCTTCTCCTGCTCCTTCTGGTATTGCTCCTGCAACACAGGAGTCATGCATCAAACACGACAGACGTACACACTCTTTAAAAGACACGCACACAAGCACAGTCACTCCTTATCTTAAAGGTTTGCTTATTCACTGCAGTCCACCAGTGTACCTTTAGGAGGCGCTCCTGCTCTTGTTGCCACCTTTCCTGGCGCTTACGCTCCTCATTGGGGTCCCACACCCAGTGATTAACGCGTTTAGCCAAGTTCAATATGGGGGTCTCAATCTAGCCCAGCAACCATCAGTCACAAACACGGACAGGTAAAAAGAGCAAGGGGACAGAAAAAGAGGAAAAGTGAGAGGACACGTCCAACTGCAGAGACAACTAGCCGAGACAAGGGTCAAGACAGGGTCATATTGAAGGATGAAGGAGGAAACGAGAGGAAGCAGTGAGCAGCGATGAGAGATACTCACAGAGTGGCTGTTCTCCTCAAGGCCGTCTGTGAAGAAGAAAGCAGAAAAAAAAATGTTGACTGTTATAGAAAAAAATAAACAAGTGAGCTGAGCTGAGGGGGGGAGGAGTGACACCCCAAATGAAGTCTTTGGATCATGTACTTGTGTGACAGACAAACTTAAGCTCTGCAGATGTGCTGGGTAAAAATAGCCAGAGGAGAGACGCCCCAGATTTGTGGCTTCGGTAGTTGTTCATCTTGTTTTGTGTCGTCCGATTTTGGTCGCCATTTGCACTCATAAATGCACTGCAGTTTCACAATGTATTCTGTAAACCTCTTTATGCAGCATTTCCGCTTGTTCAACAGACACAAACAGATACCAAAATAAATGAGTTAGGTCACTTTCATATATTTGGACAAACTCAAACGTGAGGCCCTAGAAAAACATGCCGGGCCAGCAACATGATTTTATTACTATAGAAGCAGATAATACCCACAATGTACTGCAACCTTTGAAGCACAGAGCAGTGCTGATGCTTCCATATAGAGATGCTTCAATTTTTTTCTTGCGGAACCTTGGCCACCATTTTTATGAAGCGTTTTAATTCTAGATTTCTTACCCCGTACCTGGACAATAAGCGTCTAAAAACTAGCCCCACCAGATAGAAGCTAGTTACTGGAGATTTGAGTCAGTGACAGCATTGTAGATCTCCATAGCATGGCTGTTTCAAAAGCAGCCCAAGCCACACACTACTGAATTAAAGGTGGGCAGCGGGTAATGGATGAGCACCCTCTTTCTATTTTAAATTGATAAAAATGAACTCACAACCAACCTAGGTCTCGAAACAAGCCAAACACGGATGAAACATGAACTTTCCTCTTGACAACTCAAGCTACAACGACACCCTGGACTCAGTGCTTCTGCATCTATTCAGCATCACATTGTATAGACTATAATGTACACTTTCCTGATATTCTTAATCTGCACACGTTTAGTAAATAATGTCAGAATATATTTTGTAATGTGGAAATATCAGGACTTCTGTCTCAACCAAGCTCAACAGAATCCCTCACAGAGTGAAGTGAAATGGGAGCATCAGTACCGGAGACTGGAGCAGAATATTCTACTGTGGCGGTTGAAGATGGCTGACTTGGTTTCTCCTCTGATGGCTTCTCATGCAAGTCCACGACCGTCTTCACCTACAAGAGCAAAGGTTCTGTGTTATTGCTGTGTGTTTGTGTGCATAAATGGAATAGATGAGTCACGACAAATAAATTATACATTCCAAGCCTTTTCAAGAACATGATGTCTGTCACACTGTGTTCCGCAAACAGGAGAATTATCATGAACAGGCAGACATGAGTCAAAGGTGTCTTTGTGTTTAAACACTTCTGCTGATGATCTTTGCACAAAGACATATTCAACTGCTAAATTTACAGCAAAACTACAGCTTTGAAGCTGAAAGACTTCTACAAGGTCTTGTGTTGCTTGGCTGCAAATCGTCAACATAAACAAAACAGAAAGAAAGAAATTTTGGTGTCAACATGAAAATTTCCTGTAATTTAATGTCACAACAACACTGGCCCTTCGACTGAGCATAGTTTGAGGGAACTGGACAAGCCGGCTGTAAAGTGACACACAATGTTAAGATAACTTACTAAACAATAATAAAATAAAAGTCCTAAGAAAAAGTCATATGATGTGCCACAGCAAGACTCAAAAGACTGCCTTGATTCACAGTAGACAGTAGACCAGATATACAGTAGCTGAAGCCTGGACATTAATTTTCGGAGGCTCATGAGAGGGGGGTGAGTTTTGCACTGCAGGACCTATATGTGAGAGGCAGCCTTACCTCTCCGTTGCTCAGCCCTTCCTCCTGATATGGCTCGATTAAGGTCTGAGTCAGCTCGGTCACAATCATTGTCGTGACAACACAGTTTCTTCCAGGGAACAAGGAGCTGATGGTGGAGCCTGAGGATGATGATGACGATGATGAAGATGATGACTGAGAGGGAGGGAGAGTAGCAGAAGTAGTCGGAGGAGATGATGGTTGGTGTAGCTCTTGAGTAGATGAAGACTGTTGGGTGGGAATTTCCTCTTTCATCGGTTTGTTTTCCTTCTCTGGAGTGATCAGCGGGGACACAGGAGGACTTGAGACAGAGGCGTCACCGTTCACCCGCACCAAACCGTCCATCTAGTGCAGGGGTCGATAATACAGATCGTGATGGACATGAAAAATAAATGTTAAATCTTGAGAAATAGACAGCTCACCTTAATGTTCAGGGAGTTCCGGGGCTGGCCGTATGGCTTGGCTGTCAGAAGTGGGACAGGTCTGGAGGTGGGAGCAGTCGGGGACGGGAGCTTGTGCGTCGGCTTTACGCTCGGAAGCTGCATAGGTGCCACCGCAGTCGGTGTGACTTCGGTTTCTCTAACAATTGAGGGAGGCTTCTTGTCTATGTTTTGAGGCTCACTAACTGGTCCTTGGAGTTCTTTAGACTGAGGTGTCTTAAGTTTTAACTGCTGGACATCATCGGAGGCTGCTGGAGAGACGGATGAAGCAGTTGAGGACGACTCTTCAGGCGCCTCTGGCTCCGTCACTGCGGCCGAAGCTTCTGGTTCTGGTCGCTGTGGAGCTTCCGGAGACTCACACTCCTTGGTGGGTTTGTGCTCCACCATACTGCTCTCAGGGCTGACATTAGAGTTCGATCTGGGGAGCTTTAAACTGTCCAAGGTGGCATCACTGATGGTAAAGCGGAGTGCGTAGCGTTGTAAGACCATGGCAGCCTCCTCTGGGCTCGCTGCTTTCTTATAGGCTTCACACAGCTCAGCCTCTCGTCTCTCTCTGGAGGAACAAGGTTTACTTCTGGTTGTCATTTTGTTCATTTAATCTCAGACATAATTTGTTCATGGTATCATAAAGAGAAACAAGATAGAATGTAGTCTTACTTCTCCTCTACTATCTCTTTGTAGGTCTTTATGCTCTTCCTCTTGCTGCCCTCGACACCATCCTCCTTCATCTTTTTCTCCATCCTCTTCCTCTCCTCCTCTTTCTTGATGAGCTCCTGCGAGGCGCTGCGGCGGCGGTTCTTCCAGCGAGCCAAGTCCTGAGAACATCATAAAGTCAGATGTCTCACGGTTGATCCCGAGTCTCGACCTGTCACTTACATCCTGCCACTGGTCATCGTCCTCCTGGAAGTTGTTGTACTGTTCGTGCATTCTTTCGTAGCGCGACTGGCTGAGAGACGGCAAGTGTCCCACCTCGTCCTCATTGGCGATGTCGCTCATGCTGGCGCTCCTGGAGAGGGCAGAGGTTTGGGACAGCATGAGACAGGCGGGAATCATTAAAGCAAATACTTGAAATCGAATGGTAGAAGAAGTAGAAAAGCAGATTCTTTTTAATTTGATTAATATAAATAAAACTTTTGTTATTATGTGTGTGCACTTGCTGTTAGAGCATAGTGATTAAACAGGAAAAACAAATGGCACGCTTTGTTTTGAGTCATGCAGCTTGAAGGCAACCAAAGGTCGCTTCACAAAGCAGCAAACAAAGGAAGGAAGCCATGAAAAAAGACAAGTTAGTAGAATTAAACTACAGAAAAAGAAAAAAAAACTGCAATCATGCAGAGCCCAATCCGAACTGAACTTACTCAGTGTCCTCAGACAAATACGCAACTCGCCGACTCATCCTAAAAGAGCAGAGTAGAATGAATAAGAGGTCAGCCTGGAGGTTGGGAATGCTCATTGTTCTGGAGGGAGAAAAGTTGCATCGCTGCAAAGCTCCTGATCACTCCTGTCAAACCCTGCAGAAGAGTCATGGAAAGTGCAACATGCAGGCCGGCGTCTCACATCATTGGAGGCAGATCATCCTCCAGCCAGGATGGCTTCCTTCGTGGCTCCTCTTTTGTCTCCCTCTCAGCCCTCACATTCTCTATCAACTCTTCTTTAGAAATGTGTGCGTGAGTTGGACTTGGGGTGATAGGTGAAGGAGAGTGGAGCTCAGCGGCTTCAGGGACGGAGGGGTTAAGGATTTCTTTCTCCTCCTCCAGGTTTGCACACTTGCTGGGTGGAGTTGTGGAGGGTTTTTCTGCGAGTGGGATGTTGCTGCTGAACGACCCAGTGAAGAAGGCAGAATTACTAGTAAATACAACTACAAAGTGGCTTCAAACTGGACGGCAGTTAGTGAAGGACAACTGAGGAGTTTGGGACAGTGAGTTGTGTTAGAGTCTCCCTTTGTGATGCAGTGTAAAAGTTCAGGGTAACTTTTTATCCTCAAACCAAACAGATGCAAACCTCTAAAAATGCTTGTAACTGACAGGCAGTTTCAAACTCTTAAGAGCGCAACACAAATGCTGGCAAGTCAAAGCAACACACTCATGTTAGTACAAACAGGTCAACCACAACTCAGTAGGTCAAATCCTCCAGATTCCAAAATCCAAAAGCTGCACCACATCTAAACAACATTTCGTGCAAGTCACATCCACAGCATCGCAACTCCAAACATTGCGGCATCACCGTCGACAGATGTACCTCTCAGCAACCACCTTCTCCAAGCGCCTAGGTCTGTTGTGAAGCGGCTTCATGGCAGAAACCGGGCTCACCGTGTATTTGACTGACCCTGGAACTGGCAGAAACTGATTGAACGACATGCCTGATTTTTGAAAAGCTCCGGTCCTCCGTGCCATCATGTCATCTTTTTCCAGGTCAGGCAGAGGCTCGTTTTCATCATAGTCTTCCTCATCGTTCTCAGAAGCGGCCCGCACCACAGGCGGCTCTGAGGGTGCTGCGACCTCAATGGGATCGGGTGGCAGCTGCTGCTCCACTCTATGATAGAAACCCTGATGTGAAATGACCACACTACAGCCTCTTGTTAGTGTTGCAGACCCACACAGTTAGTAGTTGGGGAACAACCAAACAAGGTAACTACAATCTAGCCTTTCTGGTGTTGAATTTTGCGTTCTTAAAAAACAGTATGGACCATAGTGGGAGCATGTGATGGAGGTGACGTGAGAGATACTGTGCGCCCTAATTCACACCACACAAGATGTTAAGAGGCTTTACACACAGCTGGAAGCCTCAGCTCACCTGACATTGACTTTCCTACTTTGGTTTGTCTGTGCTTTATCTTTGCTCAGCAGCGCCGCACTAGTGGGGAGCTCTGCCTGCGCACAGCGTTTGGATGCAGGTAATGGCAGAAAGCTGTTGTAGCTCGTTGAGACTGTGCTCTGTTTCTGAAAAGTCCCTGTCCTCCTCGCCATCATGTCGTCCTTCTGGAGGTCGGGGATTTTTTCTTCCTCCTCTTCATCCTCATCCTCGGACCGGTCCGCGTACTGAGCAAGACGCGCGTCCAGCTCCGCGGGGGAGGAGGTGATGGTAGGGCTCCAGGGTATTGGGTCTACAGAGTTTGCGGCGGTCTCGTTCTGGCTTTCCTCATTCATCTGGCTGTGAGAACACAGCGTTAAACTCACACCACAACAGCAGCACGAATGAAACCTGCCTACAGCCACCTGACAACTGAGCAAAATCAAGGCAGATGGAGCAAAGCCACGAAGGCAAACACAGACCCACAACTTTGACAGGATGGCATAAACAACAGGCAAGACCACAACAGGCAATAAACCCACACATATAAACGAAAGCAGAAGATGCTGTAGTGATCAAAAGATCTTCAAACTGGGGACCCAATATAGTTTGAGTAGTCCCATTGCTCTCTGGCTCATCAACATGCTTAGACTATATTTAAAAAGCGGAGCAGAATAACTCGATAATTCAGTTTCAAGGCCATGAAAACACCTGACTGAGGACATTTGTTTTCATATTTAACTTGTAATTATATACTTAAATCCACCATTAATTATAACACACGTAAACATGCTATAAACAGACCATCCTCTTTCAGAACTTAAAGACATCCTCTCGGCTCAAAATACTCTGAATGTCTTGTCGTTTTTGCCTTTTAACTGGTGACGGCTGGCTTTGGTTTCCCTGCCTATTAGCATCACATGACCAGCCAGCCAGCTTCCAAGCAATGAACAACCAATTTGTATATAATTGTATATCTTACACTCTAGCTAAAATGTACGTTACATTCGTCTCTAATGTAATAACTTTTTTTTTAGTGAAGAAAAAAAACTTTCAGAAGACAAAGGATGTTGAAGTCACACATGCCACACAACCTAATATCAAACACAAAGTTAATAAAACACACGTGCACTGACCTCTATCAGCCTAGAAAACAGACATGCACAAGAAAAAATGAGATGTTTCCATCTCATACATCATTAGACTCAACCGAATGTTGAAAATATCTTCCTTTAAAACATGTGATACAATCTTGTAGTAAAATATTTGGGGACAAAAGGTTTTCTCTGAAGTCTTCAGATAAATAACTGAAATTCATCCATAAAAAGTCGAGGAATTCACCTCTAAAGTAATATGTTTCATCTTGGGCTGTCGCTTTTTGTTGTAACTTTACTGGTTTTGTTTTTACCTACTAATGAACCTGTTGTCTCTTCCACAGAATCGACTCTCAAGTTTGGTCATTTACAAAGAGACTTTTCACCAAAAATAATAAGTGACAAGGGAAGTGTATTATCTTATTGACTATCAACGTTGTGACACTAAGACTTTTCGTCCTTGATATTGGATGCAAGACAAACAAATGCGATTAAATTATGATTAAAATATTATAATAGTATAATATTATTAAGAGTTTTCAGTTATTCTGCTAACAATATCAATATAGAAAATCGTGGATGGTAAAGATGCACCTAAAAAGCAACTATCATTAATACAAAATCGTCTCACAAGTCAAAACACTCTGACAAGCAGACTGATAATGCACAGCCAAGAACGGTTAAAGCCTTGGTGCGTACTGATGCAAGCATCTTTGAACAAGAGCTACTGACGTCCTTTATTTGCTCCGTCCATACCTGCGTTCCCGCTCTGAAAGCTGGGAGCCCAGACCAATAGCAGGCATGGCTACAGTTGCCTTGGACAGGAGTCGTCTTAGCAACCCCGCCTCCTCCCCTTCATTTGACGCGACCGTGTCTACTGGCCCAATCTCAGTCACACCCCCAAAGGTCACAACTTTGCTGTGACCTCGAAACTTTGCCGATCCGCTGACAGGACTCCCATAATTTCTCTCCAGACAAGCGGGACACACAGGGGCCGGCTCAGCCTCACTGAGGGTATAATGTCATGAATGAAGACACAAACAACATGCACAAAAACAGAAGCAAACAGAAGAGACAAAAACAGGGTGGAGAAGAAACGCCACAAGAGACAAAGGAAACAACTGTGAGAACAGAGATGGAAAGAGTGAATCAGTCGGGAAGTATGAATGACGGACGGTCTAAAGTTAAATCAGCTTGACAAACACTCACACAGACACACTCTAGCTACTTCCTCCGTGCACTGTAATCACACTTTCCCTGGCTACAGCTTCGGCTCTGCAAATACAAAAAAATCTTTCTCCTGTCTAATGACATCAGAACTCAGAGGGATGACAAAGAGCGAACCGAGCTCACAGCCAACAAGCACCCCCTTTTTGTGCACACACAATCTGAGTCTGGGACAGTCCTCCACTCTGTTTCCGTGCCTGTCAAAGACAACCAGAGAGGTCTGAAGGCTTCACTATGCCGAGAATAAACAGTTCGATGGGAACAGGCCAGGAGGAGGACAATCGCTCCGCTACGATGTAATTAACTATACATAGGAGAGTTGTTGAACATCAAGTGACCTAAAATGCCTCAAGCCCTTTTCATTCACTCCAATCCACTTCTCAAATGAGGGTAAAAGCAACATCATGTTACTAGACATTTATTAAGCAGTGAATAGTATTGAGTTTATGATTGGTGTTTTACCTTGCTTGTTTTCATTTCTCATCACTATGAGAGGTTACGCATCATTGCACATCACATTGGTCATTAGTAATCCTCACCTCTTCTTTTATGGTGAAATGTAAAGTCTATTTACCATGAGGCATTTCGACTTCTAGCTTTGTGTAGAATAGCACAATAGCTAAACAACTGGTTCGATAACATGAGCGATAATGGAGGAGGTTGCTAGTTAGGAGTTTCCTCTGACCATAACTACAGCAGTCAGAAACACACATACTTGCACACGTATTAGCAACACACTCGGTACTAAGGACAGCAGCACGAAAACTCAAGTGTTCTCAGGTGCAACGTAAATGCAAAGTGTGTGTTTGGCACCTTGGCTCAGTCATCTTGAGTCTCTCCCACTTCTGCATGTCTGCCTGGCTCATGGACGCAGGAGCAAAGCTCACTGGCCCACCTCTCTGGGGAAGTGGCCTACTCTGCGCACGCCTCCGAGCCAGGTCATCCGTCTGCTTATTAGGCATCGCATTAACCCCTCCCGCTCCTCCCTCTTGCTCCGCATCCTCGTCCTCCTCCCTGTGATGAAGGGGGGAGTTTAGGAAAGGGTTCTCTCTGCGTGTAATGATGTCAGGAACTTGGTCCTTCTGACTGTCCAACAACATGGCCGGTAAAACAGCATCACAAAACACATTGCACATCAAATATACACAAAAGCAACACCAAAAGAGAGAAAGAACAAGTGAAAACACAGGGAGAAGAAATGAATGAACTAGAGGTCACACTCCTCTGACCTGATCTCTTTCTCTTGCAGTGTTTGCTGAGAGGCTCGTCTAATGCCCTCCCAGCGCTCACGATCCTTGCTGCTACACACGGGTGCAGGCACAAACTGATGCACCTTGGGAGAAACAGGGCCGCGCACTGCCCGCCTGGACGCCAGGTCGTCTTTACGGACATCCGGGACTTTCTGTACATCTGCCTCCCCTTCCCCATCTGAGGAAGAGTCCCACACTGACTTGTGACCACTCAGGAAGTCATTTTCCCGCCGTAGGATGATATCCGGAACCGGCGACCTCACTTCCTGTTCCTCGGACGGTGCTTGGCTGGTGTTTGGAGCAAGCAAAATCATTTCAGGGGAGGTTGGAAGGTTTTGTTGCGAGGGCGCCGGAGACGTGCTCAAAAAGTTTGAGTGCAGCCACAAAATCAAAACCATGCCTCTGAGGAATCCACACGCACGCAAACCAGTGTTTCTCACTCCGTATTAATAATCCAGATTAGCACGTTTTAATCCTGATTTACAAATATTTTCTCATTAACAATGTGGGTCTACACACACAGCACGCACGAGCGGTGAGGGAAAATTCAGAGAACACCTTTGACAAACATTTGAAATGGAGAAATTATAAAATGGCCAGTTGCTGTCACAACAAAATGAAGTCAATTATCCTTCACAAATATTCTTCTGCTGAAACGTGTTTTGGAATGGAGACCACTATAAGTAGGTTGTGTGATCTAAGCAAATAACCTGAATCCGAATGGATGGATTTCAATTAAAATTTCCGATTATATCTATCTCTATATCTATATATAATAATGGCTGAAGTAACTAGTGATCACAGTTTAGTGGAGTTCTGAAATACAACCATATAGCTCCAAAAATCTTTTGAGGATTTGTCAGTGGAGTGCAGGCTCCATTCTCTGTGAGTGAGCTGAAGAACACTACTGCCTCTTTGCTATCAACAACATTTCAAGTATTAAAATCAAATATATTGAATTATATAGACAAAATAAATGTAAATGTACTATAACAGCAGCGGCAGGAGAAACAAGGTCAGAGTACGGGGGTAAACAAGTGACTTTCTACATTTGTTTGAATAGTACACAAATAAAATGTCAAGGTAAACCCAAGCCCATGCACATTTTTGGCAGCCAGTTTGAGTTCCCCTCACTTCAGTGCAGCGACACTTAACCAGCTCCTTTCGTGGCCCGTGTAAACACAAATGGTCTTAGAATAAACTATGTTTTTACATTTAAGTTAGTTAATGAGTGTTAGTATCGACAAGTATTCTGGACTCATGCATGTTACGGCAAGACCATCAGCATCTACAAACAAAACCATTTCAATAGAAGAATCTCACTAAGTCAACCCCAGCAGTGTTGTACGGAATACAGACCTCACTGGGGCAACACAGAGACCTTGTACGTCAGAAGTCACACCGACTATATTGTGATGCAGCATAGCAATCTTTCCCCACTTCTACATCACGGTACGTCACTCGCACCTCTATCAGCTACCATCCTCACACCTCCCTCACAGGCCAGAGATATTAGTCCACTACACAGGCGTCCAATTGTTTTTGTGGCTCCTTAATATGGATCAAACTGACTCTGCTACTGCTTGTACCAGAGGAGGAAGACTCTGGGCCTAAACTGAACCCTGAACAAGCACCTTGACACCAAGCTCATTGGCCTGACAGGCAGAATGCATTCCTGGCATTGTTGACCTGCAGCACAAGCCAATAATAAACTCACAACCAACCCATCACAAATGCTGACTAATACCACAATTTTCCCTCATAAATTCCCCTCATCCTTCACTCATTTACCAAAAGTAATTGCCATACACTTAAAGAGTCATTGATCAATATCAAAGCGATTAACTTGCTGTGTAAATGAAAACCAAAAATAAAGCGAATCCATTCCTTACCGCAGGTTACTTCAAGTAGCGCAAGCTCAAAGCAAGAAACCGGCTGTGTTAACGGTGAATCAACGCCAAGCAAGCTCCGTCTCTCTGACCTGCTGTAGCGAACGGCAGCAGGCAGGACTTTAATTCCGGCCTTTTCCAACTTCTGCAGCTTCTTCTCATCCAAAGCGCCCACAGCCGCCTCATTATTTAGGTTGTCTGGACTGCTCTCGTGAGCCCATGAGACAGTCTTCGCGGCCTTGCAGTGAAATCGTTTGCCATCAGTTTGCTCCTTGAGAGCTTGGCTGTGTCCCGTGTGTGACGGCAGTGACAAGTGAGCAACGATTATTAGCTTCACGTCCGAAAGATAAGTCGGTGAGCACAGATGTGGATGCCAAAACTCATTTACCTTCGCTGCTCTCCTTCCTCTGCTTGGGGCTTCCGCCGTGGAACTGGGACGAAGGAGGTGGCGTTGCTTCGGTTGGGCAGGAACTGGTTAAACGGGACGGAGCTCCTCGAATCACAACTGGGCATCCGCCTGGCCAACATGTCATCTTTCCTCACATCTGGCCGCCGGTTGGGGCCATCGGCCTCGGAGTCGCTGCCACGCCCTGGGCATCCAAGAGCAACAGAGCGTAAAAGACATTGGTTAGAAACTATGCCAGCACTTCGAGGAACCTCATTTGTAGGACAATTTCTTCCAACAGCTGGCTCCATGTTTTCCAATTTGACACTCACTTCGGGTCTTTTTTGTCACTGCACCACTACTTGAATACATCAATATATGCTTGCCTTAAAAGAATGTGTCCCAAAACATTGAAAAAATGTCTGATGATTGAGACTATGTCGTATTTTATTTTTAATATTTACAAAGTGTAATCGATGTGCAGCTATTATTTTAAGGGAAGTCTGGTACATTATGGTGCGGCAAAGTTTTGCCAGGAAACATTTTTGTTCAACTTTATTTTTAGGTGAGATTTTACACATGATTCTGTGTTTTAATGTTGTATTTTACATTCTAGTTTATTTAAATTCTGTTTTATTTCCATTTGGCAACTGTTAAGCACTCTGACTCACTACATATGAAATTAGATTACATTGCCTTTATTTGTATTCCTATTCCGACTATAAATAACTTATTAAAATCATATATATACACATATGGACAGCAATCAAATGTAGCCTATATTTTTATTTTAAATTATAAGTAATGTCCATTTGTTAAAGGTTTCTTAATGCCCGCCTTCAAACAGTCTAATAAAGGGAAGACCATTTCACAAGATCCCAGTGAAACAATTGCATTAAGTACTTCAAGTGGGAAAGAGAATGTAAGGAAAGAGTCTATCAACAGCTGCAGGATTGATTTTGTTTTGCACTCTGCTCATTATCAGGGTAAGAAGACAAACAGGATGTCTTTGATGGTCACTCAACCAACCCCCCTGAAAGCCACTTACACACACACAGACACTTGGATATCACAGACAGGATGTTGACCTCAGGCTGTATTTCCCAGGTTTAAGTGATTGATACTGAGATGAACAGCTGTTGCATCTGGGGCACACACAGGCACACACACACGCGTACACTCTTTCAGCTGTTGTCCAAAGCCAACAGGGACATGCCATCAGACTATTTCTGGAGGAGTTGACACTGGGGGCCGAAGCTGTTGGTAAATTAACTGATTTGATGTTTTTTAAGGATCAACAGTTTAATGTCTTCTCCTTTCACATGTGCTAAACAGTTAGGTTGACAGTCAAGCTATAAGAAGGCAAAAGCTAATCCATACTTACCATCACTGTTGACGCGGGTCACAACATCGGGTGAGGGGCTGTGCTGCGAGCGGGAGCCGAAAGAATCCAGACTGTTTGAAACAGAAAACATCCACTATAGGTGAAGACTGCAATTAAATGAGTGTGTCCTGCATCAAATCACCTGTCCAGGGAGTTATCGCGAGTGTGTCGAGGAGGAGAGAGAGAGTCACTCCTTTCTGAGTCCCAGCAGTCGTAGCCACTGTCTCGCACACTCCGCTTCTGGGAGCCATCCCCACCATCGTCACTTTCCTGACAAAGATATGATCATGGTATGAGTTCAAGCATGGGGAATGTCCACCATAATACTTCAAACAACACTATCATTTGAGAGACAAAAATCACCAAATAGAAGTTAACGTTTCCTTCATCAGCCTGTGACTAACTACAGTCAGCCCTCTCGGTGATCTGTTACTTTTCAAAACCTAAATACTTCTCAACATACATTGAAGTTGAAAGATCTAGAAAGTAGTCATTTCATTGCCACTATTGCACAATAATGAAGGCAAATGCAGCCAGCACTTCAAATCATTCATTGTTTTAAGATTCTCTGTTTCAGCCATCAACTGACCTTTGACCCCTGTCTGTCCTCTGACCTCTCTATCCAGCCCAGGGCCTTTATCCTGACTTTCTTCAGTCTTTACTAACTCCTTTGTTCACTAATGCCATTGTATTTTCTTAATTTAATACATCTAATAACCTCTGTTGATATGCGACTTAAGATACTTTATAAAGAGTATATTTGAGAGACCAGAAGCTTTAATGTGTTTTTACCAACCAAATAATGAGCCAAATCAAATTCAGAAAACGTCACTTGAAAATCTTCAAATTTAATTTGGCATTCGACAAAAATGTGACCAGATGGTGCTGTAAATGGTCAACTACACACGTTAATTTAATTTTACCTTATTACCGCAGATTACTTTTGACAATCTCATCTTCTAGGGTCGGGATATCAGTGTATAGATTTATTACGTTTTATTTTGGTAATAAAATCATTGACCAAATTATCATTTGTATGTTGGTTTATTTATTTAGTTTCCATGTTTTATTATTTGAAACAAATGCATAACTCATAACACAAGTATTAAATTCAATTTTTTTAATTCTGTTTCATAACATTTTGTGTTGTGAGAAGACCAGTGGCATCAGTTTAGATTAAAGACATTGAAATAATAATGTTTTGATGAAGAAATAAATCTTTTAAAACGTTTTAGTTGGAAGGACAAACATAACTAGGCGTCAAGAAGTAAAGTCAACACATTCTGGTATTGAGTTGCACAGATCATAATATATCAGAAATTATGAAATACTAGTGCTTCAAATTGAGGGAACTGAGAGGGAAAAAAATTCATTGCCTCGTCTGGATCCCAATCTCATATCATTCATAGAAAATAATCAAATCACTGAGGTGATAGGTCAGGCAGCATCTTCTTGAGACTCCTCTGTCTCAAAGTGTTTGTCTGCAGCCACAAAAGCAGGAAGCTGTCGACCCCCGCACCTCCTCTGTGCTGTTATCTCGCTCTCCCTTCCTCATCATCTGTGATCGCTTCACTCACCACCTTCATCTGAGCCAGAAGACCTTCGAACTCCTTGAGGTTGAGAGTGGGCCCGCTGTACGAGGCGCAGCCGCTCGCAGCTTTTCCCAGCCAGAAGACTGTGTTCAGCACCTGACAGAGACAAGACGCTGTTTTCATCAAACAGGAATACAACAGCACGGAAACATTGATGATCGAAACTTACATTCTTAAGCTTGCGGTTGCAGTCGGAATCCCTGATGAGAGAGATCAGAGTTTAACTTCAGATAGTTCAAACCAACAGATTTTAAAATATATTTACTTGAGGTTGGCTCTGATGGAGGTGTCTTGCAGGTCCCCCGGGTCAAATAGCTGCGACCCCTTCAGGCCCAGCTCCTCACAGCCACGCAAGAAGACAGACAGATTGTCCTGGGAGAGAGATTTGAAGACATTGACGGACGGGCTGGTCACACTGGAGGGTGTCCATTTACCAGGCCAGCGATGGGGGTGGGCAGTCGGTTGATCTTCTTGACCAGGCCTGGCTTGATGGCACTCAGCAGTCTGTGTGGAGGAGGGGAGGAGCACAGAGATTAATGGAATTTATGGATGTTGTCGCTGCTTCAGACCTTAGAGGAAGTCGGACACTTACTCGCATAACAGGATGCCGTTCTCCAGAGCGCTGCGGAAGTCCTTCTCCCCGAAACTCTTCCCTGTTACAGCCTGAGGAAGGAAGAGACGCACATCAATCGGCATAAATCGTTCCCTTTCCATTTTGACTTCTACTTGTTTATGAAATTATTTATCAACATCAAACCTGGTGCGATAAATGTATTCTTATTTTATAATAAAAACATGGTCAACATTTGACATTTGAGTCCATTAATATAAACTAATGGTGATTATTCACATTTTAATATTTGATACTTAGCCATCAGGATGGAAGTGCACTGGTGATAAAGTTACCTTTTATTACTTAAATTTTCTGTCCATCAATAACATTTAGTCTCCTTCATCATGGAGGTTTTGAGTATCACATCACATTGTATAATATGGTGCACCTAGAAAAATTTTCCTTGCAAAATAAAGTTGAAAGAGTATTCTGTTTTGTCAATATTTTATCACGTCAAGTGTGTCACTCTCACGGCACAAAAACGTGAAGGAATTATCGAGTACTCGAAGCAGAAATGTTTTCAGTATTAATATACCAATTTTTTGGGTGCATTTTTATTTTTAACAAAAAGCAGTGCACGGATTTGAAAATGACACATGACGCTGAAATATAATGTTCAGGGTCAAAATGATGCTGTGGGAATAATTGTCCAAAAGAACAAGGCTCATGCTTCAGTTCTAAACCAGCCAAACCATGTTTTTAAAAAATCAAGTAGAAACAAGAGATACAGAACAGCTGATCAAAATAGACACACAATCCTTGTGAATCTTGTCTTAATCACCACCTATTACATAATCACAACAAGACCATATGGGCGTGAATTACATCACATTTATGAACTTATTAGTTGTTCTCCTGTGTTAAATCAGCGTATGAACTGAACCAGGGATGATGACTTCAATCCACTAGATCCACCTGGTACAGAGCCACGGGGTAAACCCTGATTATGCAGGAGGGACAAGAGCGACCAACATGGTGCTAGTATGGAATTATTGGTGGACGGATTTGATGCCTTGAGGGATTAAATGGCGAAAGATGCATTATATTAGAGTATATATATAAGAGTATAGAGTATGTATAGAGTATAGATTGAGTATAATTTGTCCATGTTGACGGTGAAACGCTACATTTCCCTGTCTATACTTGAGTTTTCTGTCATCCTGCCTGAGCAGTCCATCTTCATCTGTTCAGCAGAGAAAGTTGGTCACCAGTGTTCAACCCTCCCCCCACAGAAAATCTGCTTCAGTAATACATATTAGCGTGACGAGACCAAAGCCAAAGACGCTCTCGGAATTTAATTCCATTTTTCCCAAAAATGCAACCTCACTCACATCCCAGCTTCAGGAACATGCAATCATAGCTAGACGGAGCCACGTCGCTAATCTTAATCTCTTGTACTGGACTACATTTGTAAATCCATCCTGTACAGCATGAGAGCAGGAAGCAGAACACACACGTACACACACACACAAATACACTCCCTGCTTTCTTTGGAAGTTGTGTAACCAGCGAGCAAAGATGAACATGAAAAAGGACAGAGACCTGGTCTGATGCTTGTTTGGATGTGTAATCCAGATTAGCACAGATTACAGTAAGAACTCAAACTCTGACATCATAAAGCCACTCTCTCCACGTGGGACTTATTATTATTCAGTTGGTAATTGTCTGCAACTGCAAATCCGTGACACTGACACAAACAGTTGCCATAAAGGGCATTTAAAATGCATTTTTCTTTATCCTGCTTCTTACCATAACATCCAATCAGTCTCTCCTGTGGAACTAATTATATACATAATTTATTGGATCATTTTACCTGCTCAATTGCAAATATTTTAGCAGAAACACATTATCTTATACATTTTGACATCATACATGATGAAATAATGAGGATAAACATCGACTTTTCTATCACAACTATTCATGTTTTTATCATGTCTTTATTTATATTGTCTTCGTATTCATAACATTTATCATTTTTTAATCAGTTCCTTCTGAATACTCTTCCCCCAAAAAGTTATGTCAACATGCTCAATATAATAATGAATCATTTTCAAATCATTTTTGCCACTGCAAATAACAAATTGGACAATTTCAAATGGAATTAAAATTACAGGTATGAAACATACTGATACGATATACAATTTTTTTTTCAGATTTTAGCAGAGCTGGAGGTTAAGTACGAACAAATCATATTTATGTAAACAATAATAAAAAGCACTTCACCTCTTGTGTTTTCAATGCAACGAAATGCAATGAAGATGCCTTCAGGTGAGACAGGAAAAACAGAAATAAACTTTGGGCAACATGAATTGAAAGTCACTCACAGGTGACAAACAATATGTTTTCAAGTCAAGAGTTTGTCTGTAACACGGCATTTGATTTCCAGTATTAAAAATATGTTTGATATAGTTATACATGTTTCATAAGTAAATCATAACTGCTTTCTCATCATCACTGGAAAAGATGACTCAAAACTATTACTTTAGATTTAGCCGACCAATATGTACATTTCATCAGTCTCAGAAACAATGATTTTATTCTAAACAAATGTGATTAACTTCAAATGTCCTGCTGTAAACTCAAGACCTTCTTGTGCCTCCCTGAATTCCATCGACTAGATGGCATCCTTTGTTGCTCTAGATTGGAGGGGAATACAAACACAATCCATCTGCAGGAACAAAAACATATTTTTTTATTACATAAGGGACAACCAGATGTTTCCCATTGGCATGACTGTTTTTTCATTACACTTCTGTCACACGCATCTGCCTTGTTTATCAAGGTTGGACTGTCTGAAACATTTACAGCATCTTCCTACATTATTAATTCACTAAGCAGCGCTGTGTGTGTGTGTGTTTAAAGGTGCAGCCACCAAAGATAGCTCAGCTCTTAGAAACTGAGTGGTGTTTTTAACACACGGCGTTAAAGTTTCAGCAGAGGAAAAATACTTTGGTGTTGTGAATGGGATGGATTCATCCAGGAGGCGGGGCTTCATCTCGGCCAAAGGAGCCCCGGCAAAAGGTCTTGGGGGCATTTTAGGAGAAGCAAAAGTAATCTGACCCTTTTCTTGGTCATTCTCAGCCCTCGCGGAGCGCTGCCTGCTGTGACACGAAGAGGGGACGCAGTGGACGAAGGATATTTAGCAGGGCTGCAAATAGCGATTAATCACAGACTAGTCAGCACAACACATGTATGGGCGGATGAACAGGCCAATGTGGCAGGTTGTAGTGTTGCAAATACAGTACAATATAAATGTATAAAACATGTTCTAAAGACCTGTGTTAAATGTTGTTTCTAAACTTCACATTTCAATTTCAATTGCTCAAAATGTGGAGTGTCCTTTGATGTATCCTTTGTGAAATGGTCCCATATTAAGACATTTGGGGTTGCGGTGGTTCCGGATTTCTTCTATTTTAAATTATATTCTATTAAATTTACACAAGAATGGGCACTTCATTCAAGATCAGATAGAAAAAGGCAATGTTTCTTTTGAAAGGTAAATTTCACATCATGCTGACTGACTTGAAATCCTGCAAACTTGGTGGGACTTATCTTTTTTTTTCCACTTAAACTATAACATTAGATGATAGAGTCTTAAATGGAATAAAACAGAGCTGAACCGGTGTCTTAATCGGTGTTATCACATCTAACCTCATGACTAACTACTTGCAGTAAAGTTCTATTTTTAGACACAAACTCTTAGTTTGTTTCTAACATGGTGATTCTGCAAAACGATATAAAATAAAATTTACTGATTTTTCATTGAATTCATTTATACAGTATAAGCAAGACTCCAAATTTCAGGGAGTCACTTCAGTCTTTCACTGGTTTCTTCTGGCTCACGCTGAGGGATTATGGAATTCTAAAATGGATTGGGGATAGTCTCTCCAAGGGAAAACCTTTTAACTAGTTGGGATCCTTAAACCTCTCTATTTTGAGGATTGGGCGGAACACTGTTTTTCACTTAGGATACAAGTGTTGCCTTCAGAGGGAAACATTAAATTGACTGGAGTGATTTGAATCAAAGCAGTGGGGTAGTAATGGGGTCACTCGACTGCACTGTTGATCAGAAGAGGCCAGAAGGCTTAACATTTCACTTCACTGTCCAGTCACAGTAAAGTAGAGAGCACACAAATAAACTACGGCCATTGTGTTAAGATGTTATTGTGAAGACCAAGGACATAAAAGTCAATTAGAAAATGAGTGTTTCATAGCAAATATGACTGGCTGCTTGAATTCTGTATTAAGACAGGCAATGTTGCCAAAATAAATATGTTAATCCAAGATGGACAAATGTCAGCGTCACTGCCATAAATGGGTCACACACTTATGGCTCCATTTTTACCCGATAACAATCATCACTATCAATATTCTGACTGTTGCAATATATTGCTCACTGAGGAAATACACAAAAACGGATCACTTTTACTCGTTTACCATTCAGGCCCTGATCAGACTAAGATTTGGACTAAGACCTGGTATGACGGGCTTGTTTCACGCTGTCCGATGACCATGTGGTCAGCCAAAACAGGACACAACAGAGACCGAAACAAAAGAAGGAAGCAGACACAGAGATCAAGTCATAATCCAGCTGTGTTGGAGGTTCTCACCGAGGATTTAATCTGCATGAAAGTAATTAATCAGAGTGGTTTGTCTCGTGACTGCAGTTCTTGTATTGTTGATTAATAAATCAGACGGATTAAAAGACAACAAACAAACGATTATTTTCAATTAAGATATTGCCTCTGCATGCGTTTAGTCCAGAATAGATGTGTGGTTCTTCACCTTTATTATTTCTTGTATCACTTAAAGTCTCAAGTATTCTTTGGAAATAGCTACTTACATATAAATAACTATTAAAAAATACTTTTAAACTGAGTCTAACAACTGATTTGCATCCTTACACACACACACACCATGTGATGTCTCAGATATGGAGGAATACATTCCCCTCTTTTGGTGGTGGTCACCTTTATTCCATATTTCTTATCCCCCTCACACTTGCACAGCTGGCTGTCTGTGACCTTCTAAATTAATCTGCTGTAGACAAATGTGACATCTGGCACCAACAATCACAGGCACACACAGATGACCTCACAGTTCACTTTGAAAGGAAAGTAAGTGACAATGTACTGCGGAGCTTATCTGATCCTGATGATTGGCTGAAGTTAACTCCGCGGGCGGCACGGCTGACATTAACGCCGTCAAACACACAATGCAGAAACTATGTGGTGATGAATGCACTGTTTGGTATTTGTGTAGCGAGCCCTAACAAATAAAGCATCCTGAAGTACAATACGGAAGACGACGCTTCAATTTCTGCCCGATAAATATTGCGGGAAGCTGTTTTCTTTGTAGGGTGTCTCGACTTTACGTTCCAGATAAGGCGAGGAGCACAGTCATCCAAAAGAGGTCAAGCTCACTTTACTTTGGCTGCGGCCCCTGCGACTCAAACACGACTAGTTGGGCGCTATAAAAGTTCTTAAACCAAAATTAAAACAATGAGAATGTTTTCAGGCGCACAATGACAAGCCTGGAGGCTTCACATAATATTTACTGCCTTGGATAAATATTGTTAACAGACAGGTTGTCACACAAGGACATTACAATAAAATGTTTCAGTATTATCATCTCAGCTCTGTAAATAAGTCAGAGGTATTTATTTGCTACACTTTCTGCTCATGGAAATTGTCACACCTACATTCGGAACACCTAAAAAGATGTTTGTTTTTACTTCAGGTGAGAAATGTATTTCTAAACATATATAAATGTAGATTATGAATACCTGTCATTAGTACTGTATTCAGCCCTGTGATACAATATTGTTATTTTGTTACAGACACACAAATCAGAATTATCCCACTGTAAACACTGCAACATGAATTTCATATAAGACCCCACGCGGTGGTGACGATTGCTCTCCTGCACCTCCTGGAAAAGGTGTCACCTGAGAGTCTGGCCCTGCTACGTTACCATAGCGACCAATGTCACTCAACCTGGGTGTGTCCATGACTGAGTGTGTGTGTGTGGTATGATGCATAGCAGACAAACGCTTTGCATACTCTTGCAAACTCTGTGAGCCACACACAGAGGAGTGAAAATATAGACGGCAGTGTAGAGTGGCTGGGTTCAAAATGCAGCATCTCCACCTGTGAGCGCGCAAAAATACAGCGCTGCAAATAGACTCAGACTGACGCGCCTGGAAATAACAGCAGAATTATGAGTCAGGAAGACAACAAAACATGCGCTCAAGAGCAGCAATGACTTGTTGCGCAGCAGAAATCTACCTCAATTGTACCTTTTGGGAACATAAGAATCACATTTAGCAAAACTGTGTTTCTCTCTCAAACTAGTTTTGCAGTTTGGAATCAAGTTTATTTACACTTGAATTGGTTGTGCCAATCCAGACGTTGTTGGATCACAAACAACTGAAAGGATTGGTTGCATTTTTTAGTGTTTAAATGTTTGCATGAGGAAAGCATGATTAGCCAATCTGCAGTTAATAACATCTTCCTTTAAGTTACATTTACAGACACAAAAACTGAGATTAATGGCAAGTCAACTCTGCCGTCGTATGATTAATCGAGATTAAACAGTTTAATCTGTTGACAGCTCTACAGATTTTGAAAACAAATCTCTTCATTTATAGTTTTATGGTTACAAAATTTCTTAACAATCCAGTTAAGACACCGATGACAAATTGGATTTTAGTTTGTGGAAGTTGAAGGTAGTACTAGTTAACTGTGTGAGGAATTCGAATTAAGATACTGAATAGAGTAAAACAGAACAGAACAGTCTTTATTTGTCATTATTCTGGGAGTACCACAAAATTGTGTGTGCTTTCACAGAGCCACTGTACACTACAGGAAAAGACAAAACAAATACAGTATATAAATATGTATATAAAAAAGGCATTGATGTTTATATACATATAAATATGTATATAGACATTATGTTTATATACATAAAAATATGTATATAAACATCAAAAGGTATTAAAAAGGTATTGATGTTTATATACATATAAATATGTATATAAACATGAAAAGGTAATAAAAAAAAGGTTTGTGAGTTGTTTTTACATTCACAGCGGTGTACAAAGTATTCTGAACACATTAAAGCTGGTTTATTCTCATGTTGACATGTTGAATCCGAGGTTTGTGTCTGTAAGGTGTCTTAAATGCAGTCAGAAAATACTCCTGCGCTGCCTGAGCCCAGTGACCTACAGAACACGACTTGCAGCCGTATTACTGCGAAGTGGTGGCAGCTAAAGCTAATGCTAAATCACTGAAGTGACAGTGAAAAATGGGTCATACGAAGCAGCTCCGCAGGCAAATGGTGATTCACCCGGGTTTATTCGGAGAGAACAGATGACGGCGGAGGCCATGCAGCAGACGAGAAATGATAATCTCGAAGCACCGTGGGTTCAAACCGGAGCATCTCGCGCGTGAACGCTGGCCCGGTTTCATAACCATGGCAACCAGAAATCCCTGGCGCCTGAACTAGGGGGCGTTGCTGAAGCAAACAACTCCTCGTTGACAAACAAACCCAATAACGAGTCCAACGTGCTTTGCTTAGCCGTAAGTTTCAATCAAATGTGGGTTAAAAAGTGACGCCAGAGAACTTGCCAGTCATTTTGTCCACACATGTGTCCCACTAGTAACCCGACACTGAAGCCACCGACCCCCAGCTAACAGGTGACCGTGCGCCGCGGTGGTGGTTGCTATTTACGTACATCCACTGTTCCAGTTTCTTACAAAAATGTCCGGCTTCGCTCTCATTTACAGTGCGTTGCATGGTTTGGTTAGCATCTCCAGTCTCGTTCGGCTCACCTCAATCCATTTTTGCGCCTCCTGACACGCTGGTTCTGGGTGGCTCGCCTCCGGTCCGTCCCGCGGAGCGTCCGGGGCATCTCGTCCTGTGTCCCGGCTAGCCATCTGCTGACAGGCCGTTGCTGCGCGGTTACAACCGTAGCTCCCCCTCCTTGTTCCAGAACCAAGAGGACTGCTTTAAATGTGGCACAAACCCTTGGAGCAACGCGGCGAAAGACGCCAGAAGCCTCTCAAAATAAAGACTCTCCTCCGAACCGCAGAGACTGACGCCGACGTGCTCGATCACCGTTGCCGCCGTGCTCTGACGCGTGAACGCGCAGACTGGAATCTATGCGGGGGAGGTCCGGACGGATAGACAGCGAAATGAGAGGGGGACAGAGGAAAGAGTGGGATAGAGCCATTGAGTGGGACGGTGGATGGACGAGAAAGTGAGAATGAGCGGATGGGAGGGGCGATTAACAAACGTTATCTGGGTCCCGTTATTTTGAATTTGTTAGAAGTGGATGACAATTATTACTAGTATAGAGGGCTTCAAACTATGCAAGTAGTTTGGGGCCTTAGAAATGTGGCTATAAAGTTAAGACATTTACAGGATGTTTTTAGATATGTTTGTTCATTTCCTCCAATGAGATCTGACAGATTGTTATGCATTTGGTTGCCAAAAATAAAGTGAAAACAATGCAAAAAGAGAGTGGCGAAAGAAGCCATATGTAAGAGAAAGAGGGGCCCATAGACCAACGATGGCACCCCCAAATTAGATGATCAAGGCAATATAGTCATTTGACACAACAGTGGATCAAACCTAAAAAAAAAAAAAAAAAAAAATCACAATGAATAAATGCTAGTGAACTGTGAAGCTTTATTGATCCAAGCAGACATAACCATCCAAACTGGCCACAGAGCATTACAGAACTGTTAAACTGGCAGGTGGGTCGGCTGAAAATGAGTGAACTATTTGCTTGTGGTGAAAGCGGCACAACAGTTTGGTTTCTTCTCCTTGTGGAGATTTAAGCCCGACAGAGAGCGACACCCGAGAATCGCACTTCACCCTTCTCCCTCTCGATGAATCCACGGCACACAGCAGCTGCATCCTGAAAATAAAAAAATAATGACTGATGTGTGATGACTGATTTACCTTTTAAAATAGCACGGTAAAGCATCTGTCGAAGGGTGGTTCCTCAACCTCATCAGCAAAATATTTTTTACACCCAAAACTCCTTCTGGATGATGGAGGATAGTTGTGAATAATTTAGGGGGGGGAGAAAAAACATCAGCACTTGTCCTGAGAGGGAGTTCAATCAAAGTTAAAACGAATGTAGCACGTGCTTTATCAAGTTGTTTCTGCTTCAAAATGCTAAAATCATTCTGTTTATTTGACATGCACATGGGCAAACCATTGTAGAAGTAATAGTTATTTTGGATTAAAATGACTGCAAAAACTCACACGGTATTTTTTATAAAAACAGACAACCCATTTAAACAACTTAAACATGATAAGCAAACAGCACTTGTACTTATAATTATTTAATATTCTTCAGTTGAAAGCCTCCTAGTGGTGAAAGGTTTGTACAGTAATTGAGATATTTGCGCCACTATCAGTGGCAAATTATGTAGCAACAAGCGGCCAACATTAAAGTGAACAGAATTTTCAACATTGACAAAGAAATTTTTCACAACGCATAATGAAGCTGTTAATAATAGGAGAATTATTTGGGTGAAAAGGATTATGATCTCCAGCTGGTCTTGTTATTGGATATTATTCAGGACTTCTGGCAGAACTGCAAATTACTCGGACATTTAACTCTCACATGAACACATTCAGTGGATCCAACTGCAGCAAACCGACTGTCCAGCATGAAGAAACTGGTTAACTGACTCAACAAATCTTAAAGACAAATAGACATGAGGAAAAAATATGACGGACAAAGTTAAAAACTGTCGAGGCATGACGCATCTGTAGGGCCAAATTCTAATTGTTATTATTATTTTGAATTCTAGATACTGCATCTCAGGGTGACTTAAGCAGCGATCATTATAGTATGATTAACTTACCTTGACAAACGAACCCTCAGTTGTAGCTGTGTGGGTCAATGGTCCATCCAGTTTGCCATCTTCAACACAAAAAACAGTCCAATTTCCGAAAGCCTCACAAAAATGAATATTATATAGAACAGATTTTACCAAATTCATGGAGCATTCCATTCACATTGGTGAAAGCAATGATGTGGAAGTTGTGGTCTTCTTCTGGCTGTTGAATTGATGATACATGGTGGGAATAAACAGCTCCATAATTCCCAAATGCAAACGTCATCAGAACTTACCCTGCCTTGAGCCTCGCTGGCCACCTCTGTGTGCACGTTTTGAATATCCTGGAACAGAAAATTAATCAATATTCATTAAGTTTTCTTTATATTCTACATGGCAACCACAGCTCATATTGATTAGATTAAACAGCCTTTATTCTTCACACAACAAGGGAATTCAACTAACCCTAACACACACAGTAGCAAACATTAAAAACATTATAGACAAAAAAAAAGCCAAAAAGAAAATAAAAAAAATCCAAGATGTACATATATTGGACAATGGAAGAAATGAAAAATGAGCAAACATAATTCATTAATACTGTAAAAATAAGGACCTTAGATAAATTATTACAAACAAACATTATGACTATCCATGATATTAGTCAAACGAAAAAATCTAATTACAAAAAATTTATACTGCATTTTACGTGTTGGTGTTTCAATATGGTGGAAAAGGCTACTCCCTAACCATGATTTCCTACATTCATGGCAGGTCACGAGGTCTGATATCAACTGACAGTCCTTAGTTTGGTACATAATTCAGTGTATCTGGAAAATTGCATTAATGCTTGCTGCCACCAAGTGGTTGTAAATAGCATTACATGTCTGCCATCCTGAACGAACGCATCCATTCAACGGTCTAGACCAGTGATTCTTAACCATAAGGCCGGGGTCAATGGTTGGGCTGCAGTCACCTTCATGAAGGCGGTGAAAAGTTTTTTTTTGTTTTACACCTTTGGGCCGTGAGACGCTCAGTTTTAGTACATTAGCCACGTATGGTGGCAGCAGTGTGTCACTGAACTGACTTGACAGCTGCAAAAACAACTATGGAGAAGTTATTGAAAAGAAAAAAAATGATCAAGTGATGCTGCCCCCCACCCCACAGTAAAAACTGTTTATGAAAGCACCTGATGACCCAGTTTTGAAAATTAATTAGAACACTTTATGGCAATACTTAACTTATATCTTCTTTGAAATTTCAATACAATATTTTTACTTTCAAATTTTACTCAGAATTGTATTCAGTTTTTCCAGTTTGCTTTTGTTCTTTTTTTTTCCTTAAGTAAATTTTATGAATATGACTTGCACCAGTTTCTGCTGCTGCCTGGACATTTCGATGATAAATATATTTGCGAATGATCACATGGTTTCATGTCATTTCCTGGTTCAAACTGTAGTATAAAAGCTTTTGAGCGTCTCTCTCTTGAGTAACTGTTATGCAAGCTGGTGGCATTTTACCAACAACAACAACATGTCATTTCAAAAGAGATCTGAAGGTAAGCCTGACATTTCCCTCCAGGCCTATTCCCACGCCTCCTTTCTCCACCAGATATCAGTCATTCAATAATGTTTTCCTAACCTGGTTGGTCTCAAGGAGTTTGGCACGATCATCAGGTGACTTGCCGGCAGTGTCATCGAGAAACTTCTTCAAGGCAGAGCCATCCTCTACAGAAACAAAACACCATATTAATTGTTAATTCACTGAGATATTAAAATACTGTATTAAAACGCCTCAGCCATAACCGCTACTTTATCATAAAAACATAACTGGCACACATTACAAACGACAAATTGTGATAGCTTTTTCAAATAAAATCAATCGAAGCGAATTACTGAAATCGAATTGGCTTCTGTTGTTTCCGACTGCATGCAGCAGAGCGATGGTGCCACAGGAATTGACGATGGTCTGCTTCAGGAAATAGGCACCAGAGTCTTTCACCACCTTGTCTGTCTGGCTCGCCCTGAAAGATTCATGCTGCCACACACACGCACACACGCGCACCCGCACACACACGCACACGCTGATTATTCCACTGTGCCTTAGTGGAAATAGTCACATTTGCACTGCAGAATACACAGCTAGAGTTCAATTCCAGTCTATAATATAATTCAACTTAGTTGATCATTCCTCATTTGCCATGGTTAAGCAATGCAGCACATAAGTGGCAAGAGGAACACTTTGTTTTTTGCAGTTTGCTAAACAAATTAAGCAGCATCTGAAGCACCAGGCTAGAATATAAATCTAAGGACGAATGCAACAGAAAAAAAGGCATCACGGAGAACAAACTGTGTTTGCTGAGGAGTCATACGAGAATTATTTAGGGTTTTTTTTGTGCTCGAGGTTATTCAGGTTATATGGCGTGTGCAATTTGTAGACACATGATGCACCTCTGATATAAAATACGGTAAGATTTGTGAAGTAGAATCTGCAGTTTTGACTAAAAAAACGCTAAGAATCAGCCATGAATATTTCCAGTAACACAGAAATGGAAGGCAGGTCCCTCACATTGCAACAGAACTCTCTCACTCACAACCAACAAAATGCACCGTCATGCCTTCAGCTTGTGCTAGTCAGGGCAATGGTGACAGGGGAGACTGACATCAGACCCCATGACAAACCAAAAATCCCTCAGATGTCGATAAGTTGTGATAAATGCCCGCATTGTGCATTTGTCTAGCAACATAAATACTGAACTTTCAAGATAATAAAGTCAAACACTAAACATTAAAGATATCAATAAAGTAATGAAACATTGAGCCACATATTTAATATTTCACAATAATATAAATAAACTTTAAATACTATAATAAAACAACAAATCTAACAATAATATGGCCAAGTAAAGGCATAGTGACATGAACGATTATAGCTTGAGGTTTGCTGTGGTGTAAAATCAAAACAATGAATTTCAATTGAAAATAACATGGGAGTGTTTGAAAGCAAGGGTAGGATCCTGCATTTTTCCTGTCCACCATGCCCTCCCCACGCTTGAACATCACCCCACCCAGACTCATCTAGCATCAGTAGCTCACCCCACCCTTGGTTTCACCCATCCAGGAAGGAGACAGTACAGTACCCTAGTGTGTTATGGTACCTGTTGGGTGAGTGGAAACAGCAGTATCAGGGCGCAGCATGGTTTGGGGACCGCGGATACATCCTCTTCGCCCATACCCAGCACATCCACAAAGCTCCACTCTCCACCCACGCCCAACTTGGACATCATCTACACAGGAGGGACAGAAAATGAGACAACTTCTGACAGAGACATTTCCGACGCTACTTCTCCGTAGCTGCTTCAAGGATGCTGCCTCGACCATGCAGCCACACCCAGCACTTTGTTTCACCCACGTAGTTTAATAATTCAGTCGCACTGAATCATTCAGGACCACATTCGTACAAAGCAACCGTACTGTATGTTGAGTAAAAGCGAATGAAGCGGTCCAACTTACTCGGTCGCTGCGAGCTAACGCCCCGTACTCACCTTATTTAGCATCTGAAACGAGAGCACAAGGAGCAGCAGGTGAGCTCGCGCAATTAAAACAAATCATGAATTATTTCACCTCGGGATTTATTTCCATTGCAGGCCACTCCATTGTCGCGTTGTTCTTCTCCTTCCCGCTCCGTCACTTTGGTTCTCGCGAATTGTTCTCAGGCGTGATTGCAAGTTTATATGTTTTTATAGCGCGATTACGTCATTCAATGTGGGTCATACCAATAACTGAAAGACAGGGGGATCAGAGTGACGAACCTTAGAGAAACAGATTTTAAATTTACGGAAATTTATTTTAGACATATATATTCCTGTACTGAGTATTTTAAAGTGGTTTGGGATGAAGAGTGGAAATCGATTCTCAGCACGTTGTTGGAGCGAGAAACTGAATTGCGCCACTGTGCTCGAGAACATTCATAGCCTCGGAATATTCTCGAAACATTCACATTCTAAATAAAAAGTCACAATTTAGTCAGTTATTATATTGTAATAATTCACATTTTGTACAATCATTGTGATTTTACAACGCTAATCCTTCCGTGTTTGACCAAATTCACCTTTATTTAGATGTTTTGCAAAATACCTTTTATTGAAGCACTAAAATTCAATTCTCACGTGAATATTTTAAGTACAGATCTCTCTCCTTACTGCATGGACATCCCCGTGGATTTTGTCAGTCATTATTTGAATTAGGTTGGAGGATGACAAGGCACTTTTTTCCCATCCATTTTCTTAGTACGATGTTAGGTCATGGGGGCAGCAACCCAAGCAAAGAGGCCCAGATTTTAGTCACTCCTGGGTTAACAAGCTGCTCAATCATCAAGTCAACAGAGACATGATTTCTGCCTCATTAAACACACTAATAATAGACAATAATAATAATAAACACTAATCAGAAGAGTATTACATACTCTTCTGATTTAGACACATTCACCTGTATCACATAAATAAATTATATAGTCAGCTAAATAAGATAAATCCCTACAGAGCAGTCACCACAACCCTGTTCATATCCAGATAAAAAGAAAACAAAAGGTTTAAACAAACGTGAAATATCGACAGATATAACCTTCTTATAATCTTTAAATCCATGGACAGCAAATAAATAAGTCTATAGAAATGCTACCTACCAACTCACTAACAATCGCATGATAGTTAGTCATATTATGTTCATTTCAATATGCAGTTTTTAGAATGGTTTGGGTCACATTGTTCTGTGCTTTTTATTTCACAAGTAGTTGCCTAAGAGAGCTAGAAGTCAGATGGCCTTGTTAATGTTGTTAATGCATGTCTGGATGCCAAACGCCAACTGGCTTGTTCTCTATCAATTCATCAATTGCTGTCAAACTGCTCCCAATGTTGTCTTCTAATGTCTTCTAACATCATCATATACAAAACCACACGGGACTTTCTGCTAGCTCATTTGTCTAACAGAATATGAACATGAACATATGAACATGAAATACAAAGAACACAACATCATCCTTTTCGCCATCAGAGCCAAAAATTGAAAAGTTAAACATCAATTCAACAGAAAGGGTCGAACCATCTCAAACCCTGTACGGATCACTCATATTTATAAGAACAGCATGGAAATCTTGTTTTTAGAAAATTACCAAAGTTGTAGTATTCAGTATTTAATGTCTCACTACAAAGGAGTTATTGGATAGTACATTTATGTTTTTCATTGGTTCCGGATAATCATGCATTTCCAATCAATTATGGCTTATTTAATAGCTCCTCAATTCACTTAGAACCTCTTTCCTCCCTGTTCCGATGAGTAGAGAGTGGGGAACATACTGAATCAAAGATTCTACCCGTACACAGGGAAGGAGTCTAAGTCTACTGTAATTACATCTGTTTGCCACTGGGTGGTAGTCTACCACAGTGCGTCAACACTAACCATATCGAGGAATATGGTTAAGGAATATGGTTAACTTTTGCCCCATTAACAACCTTTTTTTTCAAACATGCATTAAAACACGACTTTCAGTCCATGCAGGATCAATGTCTTCATAAATAAACAGGAAATCCCCAGCCCCTGCAAATTCCTTTGAGGACTGCTTGTGAATTACTTTGTTGCAACAATGACCTCATTGAAGTTGAACACAGACACCAGCAACACAAATAACATGCATTTCATCTTTTTTTAAAGCGAGATTTTTTATGTATTTTCTGTGCTTTTGGTGTCTGCAAAACAACTAAAAACATTGTGTGCGGAGTCCAACCAACCGTGAGCAGAAAAACAAATGACTAAGAGGGAGGTAAATAGTAGCACAATAAACAAAGACATGTCAACATGTGAAAAACAGAATCCAAGATTACGCGCAAAGTTCCCTCGAATACAACGTGAATATTTAACTTCTGACACAATTTGTTCCACATCAAGCTGATGTCAAGTTCAGTCATGGCCTTGAGCCTAACCTCACTTGAACATAGCCCTAACTAGTTACAATAATCCTCAACTATATCCCACCAAACAGTGAGCTTGTTTGGGGGGCTGTGAGTGGACTTGACATCCTTTTGTAGCCTTTCCAGCTGAGTAGTCAACATTTTTTCTCCTATGATCTTTTACAGAGACTGATAATCAAGTATAGCAGAAAAATAAGCAACACTTTTCCCACCCAAAAAGCCAAGACACTTTATAATCTGGGTTTGACTTTCCGGTGAAAAATTTCTCCTTGTAATAGTTTAAATTTTTAAAGCATCCGAAGCATAAAACCTCCAGGATACATTGTAACTTGACTGTTTTGATGCTCCAGGCAAGACTCCTTAGTCAAACACTGCTTTTTTTCCCACCACATGGCATGACTTTCAAATTCCAAGCGTGTCAGGGGAGAGGGAAACAGAATCAAATCATTGATCATGAATTCTCTCATTCTCTCAGAATAATCGATATTGTCGACAGAGGTACATTCTTGGTATTCTCTCTCGATGTTCCTTCTGGAACCTGAATCACTCTTTTGTTTGCTCTGACTCCGCTTCATGAGCACATGTCAACAGCACAAGCTAACACTGCCCCAACACCTTGCATATAGTCAATAATGTCTTTTTGCACCGGTTTGGCAGCATATACAGTACATGTTATGTTATGTATTATTTAAAACCATCCTTTAAATTTTTCAGTAACTCATCAACAGTTCATTAAACTTTAAAAACCGTTGAAGACAGATCTAATGTGCGATCACGTATGGGCCGCTCTCTGGGCTCGATTTGAAGTGTCACGTTGTTTTCATGATCCTTTTACTCAATCGGTTTTTCGTATTTTAATGTTGAAAGTCAGTCATTTGACTTCCACTCAGTTTTTCACTAGTCATACTGTCTCATTACTCATAATCTAATTTCAAGCTTACTTAATTACATTTCTATAATACTGGTTATGAAACACATTTCATATCTAATAAAATGAATAAAAATATTCATTAATTAAAAAAGTGATGTGACACATTACCCTTTTGGGTAATTTTGTGAATAATACTGAGAAGAAGAGGAAGTGGAAGAGAGAGTAGAAGAAGAAGAAGAAAGAGAAGACGGTTTTCAAACTTAATGATTAATGACACGCGCATTTTTTTTCACCTGCATATTTCACAAGTCACGTCAAGTTTCAACTCAAACATTGAATTCATTGTTTATTGACGCCTACATTGAAGCCTACATTTCCCAGAATCCTTCTCAACACCGAGCCGAAGCCCACCTGGGTGTGGCGCAGAGCACGCGCCCACACACGCGCACTGCCTTTTTCCGAGCGGACCCGGGCGGCTCCGTTCTTCTCCGCCTCCTCCTCCGCTCGTCGCCGGGTCTCCTCTGCCTCTCTCTGCTCGCCGAGCCTCTCCACGGTAAGTTCAACTCTCCTCGGCTGCACTTGAGAGCGAAGTTTCCGCGGAGCAGTCAGGTGACCCGCGGCAGCTCCACCTGTGGATTCAGCTGAAGCGGCGAAACACTGTAAAAAGTGACTTGTGATGTTTCAAACGTACTTTCTTTGGCAGGAAACCGCTTCTCTTCACCGCTGAAAGACACTGACCATAAAATGGTGAGTAGTTGCATTGACATTTTGACGCTGTCTCTGATGAATTACAGCGGTTGGCGTGCAGCTAAATATAACGTTATAGCGTAGCTAAAGCCCGTTATTTATGCTAATGTCCGTACGAGTTGGCAAAAAAGACAACGCCCACCTATTACACAATAACCAGCTTTATAGCCGGTACGAGTGGTGTTGTCACAGATTTTTATCAGCGCGTGCAGCTATATTCACATCCATTCAAGGCTGAGATGTAAACAAAATCTACGTTTCTTGTGAGAAGTTTATGAAAGTTGTATTGAGTAACTTTCCTACAAAAGTGGTCAGAGAGGTGCGCATGCTCACAAAGCTGCTTTAAGGGAAGTTTGGAGTATGACTCATGTGGTCTCGTTTCATTTGGGTGGTTCCCTTGGTTTAAAACACCCACCTCTGTGTCTGGCGTCTATCTCTTACAGAGAAACAGAGTGACTTGTTTTCAACCATATTATAGACGGGCATAAAACGTTGCTACAATATTCCTAATCTGAGTGGCCGTTGGCAGCCAGACAGTCTAGTGCAGGCTGAAAGCAAACATCTAATGGATGTTGTGATTGTAAGTGTGTGTGATGCCGTGGATATGAACGCAGACAGGAAGCTGGAGTTGAGTTCAGCTCCCTATCTGTCCCTCGTTTTACTCCCCATTCTCACTATTCTCCTTCTGGAGCATATAATACTGTAGCTGTATTTATGTCAATAAAGTTTTATTCAAATATCATACATTACGTTGAGCAATTTCTATCTGTAAATCTGACTTTTGTTTTGCTTAAAGCATGACCATGGGAAAAAAGTAAACAATTCTGTTTGTTACTGAAAAATGTAACTAAAAAGCAATATTTTTTTCCAAAACATTGGGTTTAAAAAAAGAGTGTTAGGATAAATGTGCTAGCGTAACAAAATGCATACAATAGTTGTTGGGTTGATTCTGATGGTGCCAGATGGACCTGAAGAAGGGTGCGGGCTATGTGGTGTGATGATCTTCAAATACCAATATGGTGGGCTATGATGTTAATAATTAACTTGTTATCGCAGCTGATAAAGACAATCGACATTTTTTTTTTATAACCGAGAACAATAACTTTGTGGACAGTAACCATGGTCACCGTCGATTATAAAAGTACCTGAGGCGTGATAAGAACTGTGAGCTGTCACTGTCCCTCTGTTTAACTTATCTAGTGTCCACATACCCGCCTCCCACAACCCGACCCTCGCGTCAAGTCTGAACTTGCTCCTCCACATGTGTCCCACTCAACAACATGTATTCAAACATTCCAGTGATACAATCTGGTTTGGACCCTTTTCACTCCGAAATTCCTCCCGATCAGCCGTTCGCCTGTCTGTAAATTAGATTCCCCATGTGCTGATGAGTGTTCCGTCCAAACAGCTTGACTGAGGGACCTGATTATTTTGAGATGTTTAAGAATTTCCGTGGTTTCCCTCTGGAATAACATCACCCACCATGGAACAGTGTGAGGGAGTGTCTCTACTGAGTCACACATCCACAGCTGGAGACATTTTTACCAGAAGTCAATATCAAAGTTAATGAGACTCTGACTCTATCGACTGATTTTTATTGATCCTTCAAGTCACCTAATAACTATCGCCATCAAGATTCAATCGTATTCCATTTAATGTCACTTCCATTGTGGCTTTCAGAATCAAGGAGATTTGATATTTGACATTCTTTGCCTCAACCTTTTGTCTCCACAAGGGAAAAAAAAAGTAACTCCCTGGTCGTCGCTCACATCTTCATTCCCACAAAAACCACACATTTGGTGGTTGTTCAATGGCAGACCGCTTCCTCTGTTGAGCTCTCGCAAGAATTGAACAAAAACATGGGCCGCGAACGCCCCCCTAGAGGGCGGCTAGAAGTTTTCTTGTGATAGTTAACAACTATGGAGAAATTCTTGAAAAGAAAAAATGATAAAGAGAGTCAAAAGGGTAGTTGTAGTAGTGCAGTTTTGTAAGTAATTGGAACATTTTATGGTGATACTTTTATTTACATTTCACTTTAATCTTCTTTGGAGAATAAAATATATGATTTTTATTTTATGATATGTAGACATGGTTTTATTATATTGATTTTATTCAGAATTTTATTCCGTTTTTGCCAATTTTCTCAACAGTTTCCATCAAGTGTATTTTTTTTCTTTAGTAAATATGATGACTAGTACATGGTTCTGTTGCTGGTTGAACTTTCCGATGACGAATATAAGTGACAAAGGTTTTTCTTTGTTTTTGTGTAAGTAGATTAAATATGGTTATTGATCGTGAGTGAAGCCAAGAGAAATGAATCAGTTCTATTCCTTAAATGGGCCCCGAGATCAAAAAGGTTAAGAACCCCTGCTCTGAGGCACATCATGGAAAAACCCTTCCAAAAATTATTTCCTGCCTCATTGTGTTCACAAGGGTACCATTCAAATGAGGGATGTCTTCTCTGCTGCAGGCCAACCGGGGAACCGTCAGACCAAGTGGAAACTTCAACGCCAGTGCAGATGCTGAAGTCCTGCACAAGGCCATGAAGGGACTAGGTGACTGAACACTGTCTGTCAGGATTGTGGTCTCAACAGTGGTGACGTGGTGGTTTAAAGAAGAACCAGTAAATGTTTGCAGCTGTAGATAGTGTTTGAAAATGAGTTTCTCCTGTGTAAAAGTAAGCTCATAGTTTGTTAATATATAGGAGCAAACAGTGTAGTAAGTCAGCTGACTGTGCCGGCTCCGCCCACTGACTCACACCACACCATGAGCCAAGTAGAAACGTGACACTCTCTGAGCTGCACTGCTCTGTAGCCGGCAGTGATGTGTGTTTACACCTGTGGCCATCCAGTGTGTATGTGATTACAGCGAGGTGAAAACAGCGATGAACAGTTGGGTAAACATTTTGCTTGTTGCCATAGGAACCGATGAGGACGCCATCTTGGAGCTGCTGGTTGCTCGCAGCAACGCTCAGCGTCAGGAGATCAAGAGCACCTATAAAACTCTCTTTGGAAAGGTTTGGATCATTCATGGTGTCTGGAGGGAGATGAGCAAAGTCATATTCGGGTCAATAGTGAACTATTGTGCTCATAGATCAGTTGCTGATATGATCGAAGCTCAAGTGAATGAGGGCGGCAGCAGCTAATATTTAAAGAATTCCACGGGAAGAAGAATTCCAACTGGTGGTCATAATGTTATGGCTGCTGCAGTCACAACCATGACTGTGTGAATTTCAGGATCTGATCGACAATCTGAAGTCGGAGCTGGGTGGCAAATTCGAGACCCTCATCGTGGCCCTGATGACCCCACCCCTGGCGTACGATGTGACGTCTCTTCGTAACGCCATCAAGGTTCCGTTGAATCCTCATTTGTTTAGATTGTTGTGAAAATACTGTGTTCAATAATTGTTGTCTGGTACTAATCGATGAATAGTCCTGTTCTAATTCAATTTTCGGAATGAAGTAACACTGGAAAGGAGAGAATGTTCAGCTGTTTTTCTTTCTTCAGGGAGCTGGAACTGATGAGAAAGTGTTAGTGGAGATTCTCTCCTCTCGAACCTGCCAGCAGGTGAGCGAGATCGTGGCCGCCTACAGGCAAGGTAAGAAACTACAGCACAACTCAGTAGTCCTCATGTAAAAATATTCAGGGTGGGATTTAATGGTATAAGAATAGAAGCCACATTTTTCAATTGAATGAATTTGGTATATTTCTATTTCTGAATTTCTGTTGTCTGGAGAGCAAACTGTTAAATTAAATTAAGTTTGTTGTAATAGATTAATTGTAATAATGTCGTGATTAATTATCATAATTAACTCATTTAAGTCCCACCACTAAAAAACATATATATTTCTGGCCGACAACTGCACAAGTGAAAGCTTCAGAGCCGATTGTGGAACGAAACAGGATCAGCTGGTTGTTCACAAGATCTAATGAATTATACTTCTGAATGTCCCCCTAGTGGCCGTTTAGCGAACTACATAGCACAAACTCTTGAAACTCCTCTGTCACCTAGTAAATTTAGACAGTAGAATATGGCATAATAATGAAAACATTTGTAGTAACCTATCTGTAATCAATGATATTTCAAGTATCTGTCTTAAATTTGTGATCTTTTTAAAGGAGCATGACTCACTTGAAATTGAAGGGAGTCCAACAATAATATTTTTTATTTTTCATTCAGAGTACGATGACGACCTGGAGGAGGACATCTGCGGCGACACTTCCGGCCACTTCAAGAGGCTTCTGGTCATTCTTCTGCAGGTGCGCCTCCTCTCGCCGCCTCCTTTCTTCAGTGTTGGTCAACAAATAACACTCTTTCTTCCTGCAGGCCAACAAGCAGAAGGGCATCCAGCATGAGCACGTCCAGAGCGACGCTCAGGTATGTCAGTCAGGAGTCAATATTGCTGCTGCTCTCCACGAATAGGATCTCTAGGGCGTCGCTGGCCGGTGTTTGATTTAAAAATGCCACATCGTGAGGAACTGTGTGTTTTGGCGGCGGCGTTGTGGAAGAGCGAAAAGGGCATCTGACTTGGAGAACTGTGGCTTGTGTCTTTGTTATGATCGGTCTTGTGATCTCCCTCTGCAACTGGTGTCTCCCTGGTTGTGTAACTGCTGCGGGGCCAGCCTGAGAGGAGCTCATGTTTGAATAACTGTGCTCTGCAGGTTCTCTTCAAGGCAGGGGAGGAGAAGTTCGGCACTGATGAGCAGACGTTCATCACCCTGCTGGGTAACCGGAGCGCAGAGCACCTGAGGCTAGGTGAGTGTTGGGAGGGAGCGACAGACAGAATGGAGTCACGTCTAACTCGTGTGCGTGTGGTCAGTTTTCGCCGAGTACATGAAGCTCTCTGGATATGAGATGGAGGAGACCATCAAGAGGGAGACCTCGGGGAGTCTGAGGGACCTGCTCCTCGCCGTCGGTGAGAGACCGGAGTGCCAGCCGAGACAGGAAAGACTTGTGTTTCTTAACTTTTGTTTTTCTTTCTTAAAGTGAAGTGTGCCCGCAGCGTTCCTGCCTATTTCGCCGAGACCCTCTACTACGCCATGAAGGTAGATGATTTAGAGGTGTAGCTTGCTTCCATCTCAGTTGCTGGTCCTCATGAACCGTGTGTGCTGCAGGGAGCAGGAACCGATGACAACACTCTGATCAGAGTGATGGTGAGTCGCAGTGAGGTGGACATGCTGGACATTAGGAAGGAGTTCCGCAGGATGTTCGCTTGCTCCCTGCATTCCATGATCAAGGTACACACACACACACACACACACACACACACACACACGCACGCGCGCGCTCCTGTTCCACTCTGACCTTCTGGGATCTGCACAGGGTGATACCGGTGGCGACTACCGCAAGGCCTTGCTGCTGATCTGCGGAGGAGATGATGCGTAACCATGGCAACCACTAGAACCACACCAGAAGTGCCTCCTTCAACACCACCAAAAAGTCCATCGCAACAACTAGTTACTTGTGTGCGACGTCTTTTAAAACGATCATTCCAAACGGTAGCTAACCTGTTGACATTCAAGCCGCTTTCTTGTCAACTAATATTCTTGGAAATAACTCTTGTTTTATTTCAGTAATGTACGTTTGCACTTTGTATGGCAGAACCAATCTATGGAAATTAAAAGCATCCAGATGATGAAGTACAATCGGACCCGTTGTGTCTTCTTTATTTTGGTTGATGGCAAAGAATTTCTGCGCAGAAAATTTGAAATGGAAAATTTCAAAGGTCACATGATGCGGACAGTGATGGAAACATGTTTGATTGGCAGTTTTTTGTCTCAAACAGAAATATTAAAGAGGAAATGAGACAGAATTCTTTTCAACTTCCATTGACCGAGTTTGCTTCATATTGTTAGAACTTCTAAGAACTGTGAGTGAGAAAGGGACACAATCGTTTAATGTTTGTACTTTTGAAATATTCCATTCAAATCAATAAATATTGTTGATGAGAAAAATAGGATATTCAGACGTTGAAATTAAATGGGAAAAAATTAAATCGGCATTAAAGGTGAATCGCGATTCTTCGGCGCAACTAGCCAATACATTGCATCAATACTCGCGATATTGTGGGGAGAAAAAAACTGAAGAATTGGAGTGGCAGATGTATCCAAATTCACCACCAGAGGGCGATATTATAAGCGTTTTCATGGAAATAAACGTCACCATTCGACTTCAGTTTAAAATGAAATCACAGCAACATGTATGCATTTAACGTATAGTAAATAATTCCATGTACAAATTTTTCTTTTCATTTTGGAATAATCAATATTGTCAACAGAGGTACATTCTTGGTATTCTCTCTCGATGTTCTTTCTGGAACGTGAATCACTCTTTTGTTTGTTCTGACTCCGCTTCATGAGCACAGCACAAGCACAAGCTAACACTGCCCCAACACCTTGCATATAGTCAATAATGTTTTTTGGCTACACCGGTTTGGCAGCATATAATTTTAAATTTTTCAGTAACTCATTAACAGTTCATTAAACTTTCAAAACCGTTGAAGACAGATCGGATGTGCGATCACGTATGGGCCGCTTTCTGGGCTCGATTTAAAGTGTCACGTTGTTTTAAACCCAAACATTGAATGCATTGTTTATTGACTCCTCCTTTGAAGCCTACACGTGACCTGCGGTAGCTCCACCTCTGGATTCACCTGGATTCACCTGAAACGTCGAAGCGCTGTGAAAACTGACGATGAGGTTTCAAACATGCTTTCTTTTCATGTACATGCTTTTTTTGGCAGGAAACCACTGCTCTTCACCCCTGACAGACTCTTACCATACAATGGTGAGTAGTTGCATTGACATTTTGACGCTGTCTCTGATGAGTGAACGTTATAGCGTAGCTAAAGCCCGTCATTTATGCTAATGTCCGTACAAGTGGGCAAAAAAAGACACTTATACACAATAACCAGCTTTATGGGACTCGTGACTCGTCACTCGTACAGCCAGTACGAGTGACGTATGAGTATGACTCATGTGATCTCGTTTCATTTGGGTGGATCCCTTGGTTCAAAACACACACCTCTGTCTGGCTTCTAGCTCTTACAGAGAAACAGAGTGACTTGTTTCCAACCATATTATAGACGGGCATAGAACATTGCTACAATATTCCTAATCCGTAGCCAGACAGTCTAGTACAGGCTGAAAGCAAACATCTAATGGATGTTGTGATTGTAAGTGTGTGTGATGCCGTGGATATGAACGCAGACAGGAAGCTGGAGTTGAGTTCAGCTCCCTATCTGTTTCCTCATTCTCGCTGTTCTCATTCTGGGACATACAGTGCCTATCACAAGTATTCACCCCCTTAGATGTTTTACCCTTTTAGTGCTTTCATAAATCAATCATGGTCAATAAAATTTGGCTTTTTTTAACACAAAAATTTATTGGAAAAAAACTCTTTAATGTCAAAGTGAAAACAGATTTCTACAAAGTAATGTTTTCTGAAAGCACTGAAAGGGTAAAACATCCAAGGGGTGAATACTTATGATAGGCACTGTGTAATACTGTAGCTATATTTATATCAATAAAGTTGTCAAGGTTTATTCAAATATCATACATTACGTTGAGCAATTTCTATCTGTAAATCTGACTTTTGTTTTGCTTAAAGCATGACCATGGGAAAAAAGTCAACAATTCTGTTTGTTACTGAAAAATGTAACTAAAAAGCAATATTTTTTCCAAAACATTGGGTTTAAAAAAAGAGTGTTATGATAAATGTGCTAGCGTAACAAAATGCATACATTAGTTGTTGGGTTGATTCTGGTGGTGCCAGATGAACCTGAAGAAGGGTGTGGGCTATGTGGCGTGGTGATCTTCAAATACCAATATGGTGGGCTATGATGTTAATAATTTAACTTGTTATCGCAGCTGATAAAGACAATCGACATTTTTTTTTTCATATAACCGGGAACAATAAGTAACTATGGTCACCATCGATGATCACCCACCATGGAACAGTGTGAGGGAGTGTCTCTACTGAGTCACATATCCACAGCTGGAGACATTTTTACCAGGAGTCAATATCAAAGTTAATGAGACTCTGACTCTATCGACTGATTTTTATTGATCCTTCAAGTCACCTAATAACTATCGCCATCAAGATTCAATCGTATTCCATTTAATGTCACTTCCATTGTGGCTTTCAGAATCAAGGAGATTTGATATTTGACATTCTTTGTCTCAACTTTTTGTCTCCACAAGGGAAAAAAAGTAACTCCCTGGTCGTCGCTCACATCTTCATTCCCACAAAAACCACACATTTGGTGGTTGCGAGAAGTTTATGAAAGTTGTATTGAGTAACTTTCCTACAAAAGTGGTCAGAGAAGTGCGCATGCTCACAAAGCTGCTTTAAGGGAAGTTTGGAGTATGACTCATGTGGCCTCGTTTCATTTGGGTGGTTCCCTTGGTTGGTTCCCCATGTGCCTAGAGGCCCGCTAGAAGTTTTCTTGTGATAGTTAACAGCCATGGAGTAATTCTTGAAAAGAAAAAACGATAAAGAAAGTGAAAACTGCTGAAGCAGTTTTGAAAAGTAATTGGAACATTTTATGGCGATACTTTTATTTACATTTCACTTTAATCTTCTTTGGAGAATAAAATACATGATTTTTATTTTCTGATATTTAGACATGGTTTTATTATATTTATTTTATTCAGTTTTTCCAATTTTCTCAAGTTTCCATCAAGTGTATTTTTTTCTTTAATAAATATGATGAATATGACTTGTACATGGTTCTGTTGCTGGTTGGACTTTTTGATGACAAATGTAAGTGACAAAGGTTTTTCTTTGTTTTTGTGTAAGTAGATTAAATATGGTTATTGATCGTGAGTGAAGCCAAGAGAAATGAATCAGTTCTATTCCTTAAATGGGCCCCGAGATCAAAAAGGTTAAGAACCCCTGCTCTGAGGCACATCATGGAAAAACCCTTCCAAATATTATTTCCTGCCTCATTGTGTTCACAAGGGTACCATTCAAATGAGGGATGTCTTCTCTGCTGCAGGCCAACCGGGGAACGGTCAGACCAAGTGGAAACTTCAACGCCAGTGCAGATGCTGAAGTCCTGCACAAGGCCATGGAGGGACTAGGTGACTGAACACTGTCTGTCACGATTGTGGTCTCAACAGTGGTGACGTGGTGGTTTAAAGAAGAACCTGTAAATGTTTGCAGCAACGCCTGCAGATAGTGTTTGAAAATGAGTTTCTACTGTGTAAAAGTAAGCTCATAGTTTGTTAATATATAGGAGCAAACAGTGTAGTAAGTCAGCTGACTGTGCCGGCTCCGCCCACTGACTCACGCCACACCATGAGCCAAGATGAAACGTGACACTCTCTGAGCTGCACTGCTCTGTAGCCGGCAGTGATGTGTGTTTACACCTGTGGCCATCCAGTGTGTATGTGATTACAGCGAGGTGAAAACAGCGATGAACAGTTGGGTAAACATTTTGCTTGTTGCCATAGGAACCGATGAGGAAGCCATCTTGGAGCTGCTGGTTGCTCGCAGCAACGCTCAGCGTCAGGAGATCAAGAGCGCCTATAAAACTCTCTTTGGAAAGGTTTGGATCATTCATGGTGTCTGGAGGGAGATGAGCAAAGTCATATTCGGGTCAATAGTGAACTATTGTGCTCATAGATCAGTTGCTGATATGATCGAAGCTCAAGTGAATGGGGGCGGCAGCAGCTAATATTTAAAGAATTCCACGGGAAGAAGAATTCCAACTGGTGGTCATAATGTTATGGCTGCTGCAGTCACAACCATGACTGTGTGAATTTCAGGATCTGATCGACAATCTGAAGTCGGAGCTGGGTGGCAAATTCGAGACCCTCATCGTGGCCCTGATGACCCCACCCCTGGCGTACGATGTGACGTCTCTTCGTAACGCCATCAAGGTTCCGTTGAATCCTCATTTGTTTAGATTGTTGTGAAAATACTGTGTTAAATAATTGTTGTCTGGTACTAATCGATGAATAGTCCTGTTCTAATTCAATTTTCGGAATGAAGTAACACTGGAAAGGAGAGAATGTTCAGCTGTTTTTGTTTCTTCAGGGAGCTGGAACTGATGAGAAAGTGTTAGTGGAGATTCTCTCCTCTCGAACCTGCCAGCAGGTGAGCGAGATCGTGGCCGCCTACAGGCAAGGTAAGAAACTACAGACAACTCAATAGTCCTCATGTAAAAATATTAGGGGTGGGATTTAATGGTATAAGAATCTTTGCCACAAGAAGCCACATTTTTCAATTGAATGAATTTGGTATATTTCTATTTCTGAATTTCTGTTGTCTGGAGAGCAAACTGTTAAATTAAATTAAGTTTGTTGTAATTGATTAATTGTAATAATGTTGTGATTAATTAACTCATTTAATTCCAACCACTAAAAAACATATATATTTCTGGCAGACAACTGCACAAGTGAAAGCTTCAGAGCCGAATGTGGAACGAAACAGGATCAGCTGGTTGTTCACAAGATCTTAAGAATTATACTTCTGAATGTCCCCCTAGTGGCCGTTTAGCGAACTGCATAGTCTAAACTCCTCTGCCACCTAGTAAATTTAGACAGTAGAATATGGCATAATAATGACAACATTTGTAGTAACCTATCTGTAAACAATGATATTTCAAGTATCTGCCTTAAATTTGTGATTTTTTTAAAGGAGTATGACTCACTTGAAATTGAAGGGAGTCCAACAATAATATTTTTTATTTTTCATTCAGAGTACGATGACGACCTGGAGGAGGACATCTCCGGCGACACTTCCGGCCACTTCAAGAGGCTTCTGGTCATTCTTCTGCAGGTGCGCCTCCTCTCGCCGCCTCCTTTCTTCAGTGTTGGTCAACAAATAACACTCTTTCTTCCTGCAGGCCAACAAGCAGAAGGGCATTCAGCACGAGCACGTCCAGAGCGACGCTCAGGTATGTCAGTCAGGAGTCAATATTGCTGCTGCTCTCCACGAATAGGATCTCTAGGGCGTCGCTGGCCGGTGTGAGGAACTGTGTGTTTTGGCGGCGGCGTTGTGGAAGAGCAAAAGGGCATCTGACTTGGAGAACTGTGGCTTGTGTCTTTGTTATGATCGGTCTTGTGATCTCCCTCTGCAACTGGTGTCTCCCTGGTTGTGTAACTGCTGCGGAGCCAGCCTGAGAGGAGCTCATGTTTGAATAACTGTGCTCTGCAGGTTCTCTTCAAGGCAGGGGAGGAGAAGTTGGGCACTGATGAGGAGACGTTCATCCACCTGCTGGGTAACCGGAGCGCAGAGCACCTGAGGCTAGGTGAGTGTTGGGAGGGAGCGACAGACAGACTGGAGTCACGTCTAACTCGTGTGCGTGTGGTCAGTTTTCGCCGAGTACATGAAGCTCTCTGGATATGAGATGGAGGAGACCATCAAGAGGGAGACCTCGGGGAGTCTGAGGTACCTGCTCCTCGCCGTCGGTGAGAGACCGGAGTGCCAGCCGAGACAGGAAAGACTTGTGTTTCTTAACTTTTGTTTTTCTTTCTTAAAGTGAAGTGTACCCGCAGCGTTCCTGCCTATTTCGCCGAGACCCTCTACTACGCCATGAAGGTAGATGATTTAGAGGTGTAGCTTGCTTCCATCTCAGTTGCTGGTCCTCATGAACCGTGTGTGCTGCAGGGAGCAGGAACCGATGACAACACTCTGATCAGAGTGATGGTGAGTCGCAGTGAGGTGGACATGCTGGACATTAGGAAGGAGTTCCGCAGGATGTTCGCTTGCTCCCTGCATTCCATGATCAAGGTACACACACACACACACACACACACACACACACACACACACACACACACACACACACACGCTCCTGTTCCACTCTGACCTTCTGGGATCTGCACAGGGTGATACCGGTGGTGACTACCGCAAGGCCTTGCTGCTGATCTGTGGAGGAGATGATGCGTAACCATGGCAACCACTAGAACAACACCGGAAGTGCCTCCTTCAACACCACCAAAAAGTCCATCGCTACAACTAGTTACTTGTGTGCGACATCTTTTAAAACGATCATTCCAAACGGTAGCTCACCTGTTGTTGACATTCAAGCCGCTTTCTTGTCAACTAATATTCTCCGAAATAACTCTTGTTTTATTTCAGTAATGTACGTTTGCACTTTGTATGGCAGAACCAATCTATGGAAATTAAAAGCATCCAGATGATGAAGTTACAATCAGACCCGTTGTGTCTTCTTTATTTTGGCTGATGGCAAAGAATTTCTGCGCAGAAAATTAGAAATGGAAATTTTAAAAGGTCACATGATGCGGACAGTGATGGAAACATGTTTGATTGATGTACAAATCTTTCTTTTCATTTTGGTTCATTAATGACTAAGAAATAATTCATAAATGTTTAACCTTTAAATAAATAAATTGCATCAACTGCTTACATACTAATTAAATTTTCCGTTCGTACTAAAATGCGGGGAAATTTACAACAGTCAATGACAACAAAGACAGTTGGTGACACTGACGGCTGACACCACAGCTACAGTACAATTCACCAGAACAGGCGCAACTATCTCCCTGATATGAAGTTCTCTGAACAGCTACTTCCACAAGCGCTATCCAGACGCAAGGGGGCGCTATTGGACTGCAAAACAAAGTAAGGCAGACAAACATGAGCGACACGAGGAGACACGCGATACTGTTGGTGACGTCATGCTATTTAAGTTCTGACGACAACACTGATAAGAGTAATACATAAATAATGATTTTAACTGTTTATTTGTTTTTTTTCCCCTTCGCAATAACAAGGAAGTATCGTTTTAATTCACACATCTAGTTACTATCTCCATGTTGTGAATGTCAGTAACAATGTATGTCCACAGCTTGCCACTTATTTATTTTGCATTCATTTTCTACAGCTGAATCTTATCGTGGAGTGATAGGAGGCTGCCCCCAGTCACTTGTGGTTGAGGTGTGGGGGCGGCCCTGGGCAAGTCCCGAGTCCATCCCAGTTTCAAGTCCTCAATTCACCTCTGTATGTTTTTGGACTGTGGGAGTAAACCAGAGTGCCCAGACTCCATCACAGGAACATAAAATCTCCCACCTAAAATGTGAGTTATAGTTTCTATAGACAGTTTATTTTGTTGAATAGCCTGACAGTACAGTGAGCATCAAACCTTCCGCTCTAGTGTCCATGTCCTTCCCCCTGATGGCAGCCTGTTACTGCAAACTGTTTTCTAAAGATCCGAGCAACCACGCAGTGGTGCAACACGCCACTGAATTCCACCAACCTGGATGTGACCAAAGAAGGACATCCATGTTATTAAGTTCCGTGACAACTTCTGTAGGAGCACACGTGGGTCCTGACGGAGGCTGGCTGCCATGGTAACGCTCAGCCAATCACAGGTTGGGAAGGCCAGGGTGTGGGGTCAGACCACCTCATGCCACGGCAGGAACAATACCTCCAGCTCCTCCTCTCAACGACTCTCTCGGGGTGTGGGAGTTTGTGGGTGGGCAGTGCTTTGTCGCTCCCATCTGGTTCCTCAAGACGTGTTCTGATGTTCGGTCTGCGGCCGACTGCCTCGCATGCGCCTGTCACCCCTGAATTCCAACAACACTGTTGTGAAAATAAACTAATTGACTTGCAAGAGAGGAAATGTCCTGATTATTCACTGGTGCAAAATAATCCTGCTAATTCCATCTGAATGGATCATGAACTCACACAGTAATGAGAGCTAAGAGCTGCCTCACAGGCTCTATTTCTTTTTGTTTATCTTTTTAAAAAGACCAACACATTTTTTTTAATTCTATATTGGTTCATCAGCCACTTGTTTATCCGTTCAGCCATCCATCAGTAGAGTCACCATCCTGCTTCACACTAGACCAGAGGTTCTTAACCTGGCTTCGATCGAACCCTCGCGGTTCAGTGAGTCAGTCTCAGGGACCGCGGCACTTGCCAAGGTGAAGCCACGCATATCTGAACTGGTCTCGAATAGCGGGAGCCACACTGTGTTGGCTTTGTTGTTTGAACAAGGTAATGTTTATTTGGAGCACCAGAAAAAAAACATACACATATGTCTTGAATTTGAAAAAAAATCCTATTTTATTTTTCCCCTAATAAGGGTTCGGTGAATGCACATATGAAACTGGTGGGGTTTGGCACCTCCAACAAGGTTATGAACCCCTGCTTTTGATCACGGGGCCCAAGAAAGAAAATACACTTGATGCAAACTGTTGAGAAAATTTGAAAAAAAATTAATAAAATTCTGAATAAAAGAAAAATAATAAAACCATGTCTAAATATCATAAAATAAAATAATATATTTTATTTAAACTCCAAAGAAGATATAAATAAAAATGTTCTAATTAATTTTCAAAACTGCTTCTACAGGTGCTTTCATGAACAGTTTTTACTGTTGGGGGCGCCATCACTTCATCATTTTTTTCTTCTCAAGAACTTCTCCATAGTTGGTAAGTATCGCAAACCTGCACCTGTCAGTTCAATGCAGTGACACACTACTGCCGCCATACGTGACTAATGTGTTAAAACTGAGTGTCTCACAGCAAAAGCTGTAAAACAGGAAAACTTCTAGCAGCTGTTTGGAGCCGCTCGTGGCCCAACCATGGTTAAGAGCCACTGCTCCAGATGAAGCAAAATCCCATGCAAAAGTTCAGCCTGGTTCAATAGTCCTTCAGTTTTGTTTCACTTTTTCCACATGTGCAGAGTTGATGGTGTCTGCAGACTGGCCTCGGACAGGTGTCTGACAACCTTGAGGTCCAACTTGACAAGTGAAAGAGCATACACTAAAAGAATGGCATCTGCAGCAGCACGATGGAGCCAGAGGTTCATTCTTTCAGCCGCTTTTATGAGCCGACATTAAATCTTTACCACAAATCCCGATGAATTAAAAATAATCAGGGGCGTGTGGCATCTTAAATCCATTAAACCCAAATTCCTGAGGGCGTGTTCTGGCATTCTGCAGACACCACTGCAAGTGCCTTTCAGTCCATCTCTGCTTGATTCTCCCTGTCAGGAGTTACACCTGAAGTCTGAAGATGGATCAAGCTGTTTTTAATTCCACTCTTCTGATTTCCCTTTTTTAAATACATTTTAGTTCAATAAAACTCAGTAGCGTCCACAGCAAGACCAGCAATATTCACTGTCAGAGCCACCAACTTTCATTTTAGTAGAGTCGTAAACTGTTTGCTAAAGAAGTTTGTGAATTTGTTTGAAATGTTGTAAATGTTTTTCGCTATTTGTAAGTTTGTTTCAAACGTTTATAAATGTGTTTTGCACTTCTCAGCCACCTTGAAGTTTCAGGAAAGAAAAACACTAAACAGACACCATGTATGTGAAACTACATTCATTTGTTAAAAATAAATATTCACCAGCATCACAGATCAACCTGATCCCTGAAGCAGCCACAAGTATTGGCCACATTAGCTGAGCAGCAGCACAGTGAAACACTTTTTTTGTACTCATGGTAGATTTTAATTGAAAAAAAATACTGAACTGAGAAGAATCCTGGAGAATCATAGTGTTACTACACAGTTATTCTGTCTTTGTTTACGTCATGAAATACTTTATCTGTTCTCCAAATAGTAAAAGACTTTTGCTGTTGATTCACGTTGATGTAATACTAGTGACAGGGATAATTCCTGTATTTGAGAAGACTCATGAACCAACAACTACAAGATCAGACATGTTGATTCAGTCGCTGTAGGAAGAGCACACACACCTCTGAGTGACTCACAATAGCAGCGAATCCTGCCCCTCCTGTGGAATGCTCCTGATTCATTTACACTTTTGGGAACCGGAGTAAATGTGATCCGAAAAGGTAGCGTGGGATTTGAGGGACAATCTTCCTGTCATGTTGTGTCAAGTCTCGCTGGCGTGGTTACATCAAAGGGCCGAGACAGAGTGGAACCAGGAGGGTGGTTCCTGAAAGTGATGCAGGACAAGTGAAGGCTGTGTAGTTCTCAGGCTCGATGAGAAGCTCCCAGCTTGAGCCAGTCGATTCTCTGCTTCCATCCAAATCTGATACAGTTAGGACTCTATCCTAATGTCAATTTCTGACTCATTATTTTCAGAGCGGAGTCTTTTCTGGACGAATTTACCCGGGTCTGTGCTGGACGTCCTCCGTAGACTCCAGGAGTTACAGGGAAAACAAGTTGGAGCCACTTCACGCACAACCCTGGTCGTCTGTGTTCCACTCACACTTTATCGATCAAACCACTTATTCTCCACTGAGCACTTTCTTCTGCGCACCCATGTGTGTCTAAGTCAATTGGCCGACCTTGGCCAAACCAGCAGGGCCCCTTATTCACACTGGGTGGAAATAAACATGTTTATATTTGACTTCACCTGGGGTTTGACAGGAAATGAAAAAATACGTTTTCATCAAAATCTAAATATGTAATGGAAATGGTTGGAGCGTGAAGATCATAAGGGTTCACAGCAGACCGGCGGGTCCTGATCGGATCTCAGAAGGAGGAGGATTTGGCCGCAGCAGGATGTTGATATTTGACTCGGCCCTGATGTGTTGGAGCAAGGGCGATTCTTGTTAGTGATGTGTGGAATAACAGAGGGCTGCTGAGTGTGGAGCCAGTGGGGCCAAAGCTTGGCTCACAAGTGTCGCAACTGTGGCTAACAATGGTGTGGAACAATTTGCAGGCTTTGACTATGAATCAAACATGTTTTCCTTCAGACCTTTTTCCACTCATCCGTCAGAATTTGTCAACAGCCCTTGTTGTTTGTCGGTTATTTATTAGTTACTTCTATTATTATTGTTTATTTTTATTAATTTTAATGTTATTTTTGTTTATTTCATCTTCTTCTTTTTCTTCTTCTTCTTATGTTTCGATCATTATGGCACGCTGTTCCAAAGCACTTTCCTGGTTCCTCACTGACCTTGGCAATAAAGCTGATTCTGAGCCTGTTTCCCTAAACTACAGCTGATGGCCCCCCAAAACAACGTGCGCTTCCAGGTGTTCCAGGTGAGGGAGCAGGAGAGGCGCAGCATGGACGGCTGCAGAAACATCTGTGGGATGTTAAACCGCGAGTGGGGAATCTCCGCGCAGGTGGAGATGGATACCTTCAGGGGAGGGGGGCGTGGCCAACACACCTTTCATTTAGAAGCGCAACAGAAATATTCCGCACCAGGAGGGTTTGATGTTTCAACGAAAACACTCAGCTGCAGCCGTGGAAACTCGTTTGGCTGCGACAGATCAGAAGACACGGGTGACACTTTAGATGTTTCTGTCTTATGAAGGGAGAATAATAATAATAATAATAAAAAGAATAAACATAATTGAAAATATTTCCTTTTATTCAATGACAGTTATGAGCACAATGAATACCCGCAAGACCGCTCGACAGGAACCAAAGAAAGGTACAACGTAAATACGAAGCAAGGCACAAACAGATCAACAGTTCTCTTTCTGCAGCATCGCCAGGAAGAAGGTGCACACGCTCGCCCACGTGTGGCTGCAGTACTCCTCCGCCGTCTGCCGGTGCGTCCTGGTGCAGACCGTGGATCCAGGCGGCGGCGGGATGTCGATGCCTCCGGACTGCGCGCTGGAAACGGCACTTCCAAGAACGAGCTTGAAATGGGTGTCGCGGGGCGCGCTCTTGCACGTGCCCGCTTTCACCAGCGCGCGCCTGTCCTTGCATAACTTCCCCTGCAGGCGCTTGAGCGCGCGAGCCACCTGCTTCCAGTAGACGCGCGGGTTCGAGCGGAAGCCGGGGCACAGCGCGGGTCTGCCGTTGTAGTCGCACTGGAGGTCGGTCTCCCCGCCGATGATCCGCGCTTCCGGGTTCTCACACGTCACCGACAGTGTCATCTTCTCCTCGGGCCCCGTCGCGTTCCAGGTGCACTGCATCTTGTCCTTGTTGGTGAACTTGTTGGTGGCACCCGAGACCCGGCCGGGGATGAGCCTAGTCGCCCAGAGCGGCGGGTCGAGGGTCAACAGCAGGAGGACGGAGAGAAAGCGCGCCAGCGACATCTTCACCAGCGAAACCTGAACACAGGAACAGAGTTCAGGCGGGGTCACCGCTTTCAGCTGGTCACATTGTCATGGACGTCGAGAAATGATTGGAAAGAGCAGAATGTTGTTCAGCAAACATAAACAACTTCAGTCTCCTACTGGAATAATGGTGTTATTTTTTATTACAAGCAAATTTAATGGCTTTGCATTGTGTGGCTATAGGGCCACGTTCTCAATGTAAAAGTGTTTCATGGACATTTCTCGCTTCGTAAAAGTAACTTAATTTAAATAACTTGTACCTCAGTATTGTATGTTTTCAAAAAACGCTGGTTTCCTATTAGCGATACCGTATTTTTTGGTACAAATATAACGCATTTAAGTGGAGGAATGTAAGATACTTTCCACATTGAGTCAATTTTCACAGTACAACTTTCTCCACTCACATGTTATTATAGTTTTGTAGTTTGCGCAGCTTCTTCACAGGAGGCTAACACAGGAACAGCTTCTTCCCCTCAGCCATCAGACTGTTAAATTTGTGATCAGCCTTTGTTATTTTATTTTATTTTATTTTATTAACAGCACTTTATATCGAAGCACTTTCCTAGTTGGTGGAACCCCCACTGACCATTGCAATAAATTCTATTCTGATTCTGATTCTGTATGTCATATATGTACAATATAATACATGATAAAACGATACGGCAGCTGCGCAATGCTTTAATGAATCCCGATACTATTTAAAAAATAGAATGCATTGTATAAAAAATAGAAAACAAAACAAAGTACATTGCTCATGCTCGTATTTGACCAAATAAATAGGAATACATTCATTAATTTACATCCATGTAGTCACTGTTAAAATCATTATTATTTCAGAAGAGTGAAGGCTGCAATTCAACACAAGTTCAACTCAACGGTCAGCTTTACTCACCGGAGTCGCTCGGTGCCGCGTGTAAAAATCTGCGCCCGTGTACGGCGGAGGTCCGTCACGTCATTCTTGAACACACGCGCGCACGCGCGCGCATTTACACCCGCCCACTATTCCCGCCCAAATCTCATGCATTCGGATGTCATTGACAAAAACTATGGATTTTAATAAACAGGGATTTGATTTTCACCAAATAAGAAAAAAAGTCGTACTTTTTCTCTGAAAATATATCCTAAATATAAATTTAAGTTAACATGTATGACAATGGAGGGAGCGTATTTTAATTATAGTATTTAATAAAGGAAATGTTTTTCGCTCAATGGCGCCATCACGTGGCTGACAGATAGCAGTGCGCGTATCAGCGTAGATGAGCATCGCATCAGTCGTCAAACCTTTATCAAAGAAGAACATTTTTGGGAGTAAAATTATTATTACAATTATATTACAATTATATTTCTCGTCAAGCACGACTCACGATCCTTCACTGTTCAATTATGTACAGCCAAAATGAAGGCTGGAAATTCAGAAGCAAATGGGATCAATAACAAACCCGCAGACATCCTCAGACTTCGAATTGCGTAGTCCATAAACAGTCAAGCATGGTAATGTTTTTAAATATTTTATTTATTTTGTATTTTTTATTTTGAAGGCGTCATTTATCAAGATGGGAACTATAGTCGTTTCATTGTTGTCACACGGACTGTTGATATTGATGTACCAACTGAGCTGACGGCGCGGTACCTTTTCAAAACTACTTTCATTTAACTCATGAATAAAAGTAAATATTAATGGAGAAAATAAACGGAAATAAAGGTGACTGTATTTTTTTTTCAACTGTAAAATCTGATTGACGGATTGTTGACCATTGTGGATTGTCGATCATTTGTTTATTTATACAATGTATTATTGTATGTACAGATTCAACAATTTGTAATTATGTATGTATTACCTATTTACTTATCTTTACTTATATGTTCTTTATTTTGTCCTGATGTTTGTTTATACAGGTATATAATTTGTATTTATTTATTCACATTTTATTTATGCCTTATAATGTCTTTGATATGTGCCAGTGTCTTTGTTGTCATTGGCTGCTGTGACTGTGACATGTTGAATTTCCCCACTATGGGATTATTGAGGGCCATCGAATCTAATCTAATTTATAGTTCTGCATCATTCCACCTCCAGGATAATTGATGGCTCTGTGATACAATTAATCTATTTTTAGTTTGTGGTAGTCACTGTGAAGCATTTTGTGGTGTGTTACCAACATTAGTTTCATGTACTGGTTCAACTGTCTCCACCACAGATGTGTTTGTTTGGATGTGAGGTGACTGTGTATATGTGTGTGTCCCAGCCACACAGGGCTCCTCTGTTCCCCTCAAGTCTGCGATCACACAAAGACTTGTTGAGCCACTCACACACACTCACACACACACACACACACACTCGACTCGTGCCACTTTATTATGGTTGCCGTCTGGACCTGCAGCACTTCCTCAGCAGACAGCAGGCGTGTTGTCACAGCTCAGACACAAAGACTCCTTCACCGACGTCTGGTGGAGTGGAGCGGAGGAAGAAAGCACGCAGCAGACCAGGAGCTCCCACTCGCTTTATGGTTTTATTCTCATAACATCACGTAACAAACACAATCACCAGCCGCACAAGTCCTTTATCATTTGAAGTGTTGAGCCTCACTCCAAGGCCGGACGCTTCAGTGTCTCCAGCTCTGAACGTCTGGACTCTTTCTCCCTCCTGAAACAGTCAAATATCAGTTTAAAATACGTCGCAAACAAAAGCATCAGCTGCTGAATGCCATTTTAACGGCAGAAAATATTTTATTATCTAAGTTTATTTCCTTTTACAGGCTCACGATTGGCCGGACAAATGCAAAAAGCAAACGCACAATCTTGCAAACCACACTAAAACACACGCGCTGAAACACGACACAGCACCAAACAAACATTCATGTCTACACAACAGAGACTAGAACATACACTTCTACCTGCACACCTTCCTAAACACAGCAAAAGTACGTCTAAACAACCACTGAACTGAACGCCACACTCTAAAACACACTCTGACTCAGACACAGTAAACACACACAACCACGGGCAGTAAAACCATGTTGCGGACACCTCTTCCTGAGTTTGTGCCTGGAAACACAGCGCGGTCCGAGCGTTCCTAACATGAAAAGCTTTTCCTGTCGTGTCTCACCTCCTCACTGGAACCAGCCGATGACGTAGCTGCAGATCCCCTGGAAGCTCTTCCAGCAGTACTCATTGGCCAGGCGGGAGGCCTCGCTCTCCGGGACCTCCGAGGGTCGGGCGGTAGTGGTCTTCGCGGGCTTGGGAGTGGTCTTCTTGACCTGGGGGCCTTTGCCCGCTGCGGGTCTGACTGGCTGAGGTCGGGCTGGTTTGGCAGTAGCAGCTGGCTTGGGTTGAGGCGGCACCGCCACCGGCTTGCGGGTCTCCTGGCCGGACTTGAGCGGTTTAAGAGTCGCCGACTTGGGCCAGGAGGTCAGGAAGGTCATCTGGGCTTCGTCTGAGAACCTCTTGCACATGAACGGGCGGAGGATTTTGGGCCCCTGGCAGGCGTGGCTCAGCTTCCTCAGCTCCCAGCTCAGCTGGGTGAAGTAGTGGCGAGGGTTGTTGGTGTACGGCCGGCACAGGTTGGGTCTCCCCTGGAAGTCGCAGTAGTAAGACAGAGCCGGGTCCTGGCCTTTGCAGGAGACCCGCAGACGGGTCAGGTCCCCGGCCGGGGTCACCACCATGGTGCAGGCGTCTTTGGACTTGGTGTTGAAGCGGATGGGCTCGTCCCAGTTGGCACGCGGCTTGCTGTCGCTGTTGCTGGTTTGGGCCAGCGCTGCGGAGAGTGAGGCCGCCAGGAGCAGCAGGGTGATGGCGGGTGTCATGGTCGGCGTCGGAGGATCAGGTCTGGAGGAGCCTGCTGCGTCCGAGAGGGAATTATAAGGCAGCTCCTGACAAAGAATGCTTTCAGGTGAGGAGGCCAGCTCCACCTCCAGCCTGTGCTCCTCCTGCACTCACGGGGGACGATGGGGGTCAGCGACATGAGGCTGAGGGGCTGAGAAGAGACGCACACTCAAGCCACATGTTGTGTCCAGAAAAAGTGCATTATATAATCGCACATAAGAGGCTCTTTGACCATTGATGGATGGGTGCGGGGGGGGGAGGGTCGGCTGCACCCATTTGCTGCGGTGCTGAAGTTGATCCGTGACCTTGTTACAACAAAAACCTCAACCTGGTCCTCGGCTAATCTGGCACAGACAAACTTAGGTGAAGCGGAGAAAGGTTGAGCCAGAAGCCTGGAGCGATACATTCTGGTCCTCTGGTCTTTTATTTGGGGAGAAAAAAAATACAATTTTAAATTTTCTGTTTCCTTATTTTCAGTATGAAATTAGAGCAGAACCCACTGACCCAAAAAACATTGGTGGCCATGTTCGCGCATCAGAACTAACAGCTGCTTGTCACGTGAAAATTTAATTTATAGTATCAGATTTTTTGATAAAAAAAGAATAAAAAACAGTCCACAACAATAACACCTATATGAATAAACACACACCAACCACACAGCAGCACAGTCTTTCACACCAAAACACACCGACTCACAAAACATGAAGCACGCTAAGACACTGTCGACAAAAACAAAACAAATGAAATAGTAATGTGTCTCTTGGAGCATGTACACACACGTTTGTATTCCAATCTTTATGCATAACTCTTCCCCCAGCCTCTCGCTCAAAACCTAACCATCCAAAACAAATGGCTCACCTTAACCAGGACTCTGAACGGTATAATTTACTTTGGATTCATCTCTCTAAACGCTAGTGAAGAAATAGTGGGAAAAATGAATATATCAACAACAACAAAATCATGACAGTAAAGTTACCGTCTCTAATGCGTCACATGTCTGGTGACAGCTTACAATCACTGAAGTCATCTGAACACTTTTTCTAGATGCTATTGAAGAAATAGTGCAAACGTTTTCGCTGAAGTTAATGACAATTTCACGACTGAAAACTTGTGGACGGTCCCTTAACTTCGACTGCTGCTAGTGAGAGAGCGCCTCCGAGAGGAGCGACCGCTTTTCCGGTGAAACAGACCGAACAACGCCGCCTAAGGTGAAGCATATGGTGAAGAATATCCGTCGAACATCCAACTAATTTGATCGCGGTCCAAAACCGATTATAATGACCAACCCATTTTTAAGTTTTTGTCCTCAAATTGAAGCTTAAACTTCGAATTGGTCCCCACAGGTATCGCTATACAAGGCGCACAAGAATTTCACCATGCGTTGTACCGCGTATAAGTGTATGTGTGACAAATAAACCTCTTGAATCTTGAAACAACTTTTCCACACACTTAACAAAAGACGCAACCACACGGAGACACACACCGGATGGACGCCCACAGTAACACACGGGAAGTCGAACTCCCACGCACACACATTGAAAAACATAGATAAACGACAGTGTTTTTCTTTACACAAATATTGACATTTTTATTTAAGATTTTTGTTTTGGATGATGAAAAGGCGCAGCGCGGTTCCGCGTCCCGCCTCTGCACGCGCGAGCTCGCGCCAGAGGTGAGGCCTCTTCCACCCGCCTCCATATGACAGAGGGTGCCCTGCGTGAACCACCCACCGTTGGATCCGGATCTGAGCTCCCAAATGTACATTTCCACAGGTGGGTCTGGCTCCGGAGCAAAAGGCCGAGTTTGACGTCACCGTGGTGGAAACGGACGACGAGAATAACGAGGACACAAGTGTGTGTGTGTGTGTGTTTCCAGAAGAGGAGGCTGAAGCCTGATAGGATGCTGCCAAGTCACACCACCGCCGGACCCCACACCCACAACCCGCCGGGCCCGGTCACCGCAGCCGAGGAGCCCACGAGCAAACCAAGAAAGGCGCGAGCTTCAGAAGTCACCGTTTTATTTACAGACTTGCATCCTCATGGCAGCGCTGTGTAAATGTTCACTCTGGCGGGTCCGGGCCTCAGAACACCCTCCACACCTCAGTTTAAGCAACCAACCCTCAAATATTAAAGTGAAGAAATCACATGTTTATTTGGAGGAAACGTTCTTGAGCTCCGTGATTCAGTCAAGCGGATGCAACAGCACCATCTGCTGCAGCAACTGAGAACTGCACAACAATACATCATAATCGCACAATAAAATAGAAACCGCCAGTCATGTAAACATTTGTTTATGAGTCCTTAATATTTTTGTTTTTTTTTTGCTTTCATGCCGTCAAATCTAAATAATTCATTTCCATTTAAAGCCGCCGCCTGCCAAACTGAATCACCACACACTAACTCCTGGTGTCAGGACGGTGGGATCATCCTCGCCACGATGCTCGAGATCATTGAGTCCAACTCCATAACTAGCTCCAGTACAGTCCACTCTTCTACCGAGATTCAGCCGAAATGCTACTTTACAAATATCCACATCCACTACGACTAGTACAAGGACTAGGTATAAAACAAACATGGATAAAAATATATAAAACTTTCAACAGTTTTGAAAGTGTAAAAACTGTACACTTGAGTTGAAAAGTACAAATCGACTATCTACAGATGAAGCTAGGCTCTAAACACGCCTGAGTGAGTTGCTTTGTTCCACACGAGTGAGTTGGTCGTAGTTCAGCAGGAGAGTTCGCCAGGGGTCCGGACGGCCTTGTGATGAGCTTCCACTGCTTCAGAATGTGAAGTCTGGATGGTCGAGAGGAGAAGTTTGGAAGGTTGAGTGACATTGTTGCTGGTGATACTGAAGACGGCAGGAACTTACTGATCACGATGAGGAGCTCAGTTCCAGTTCTCTTGTCCACTGAAGCAGAAGAAGAGGGTAAAAGTTAAAAACTGCTCCTTGGATTTAAGCTGGGAACAACAGGTCTCAGCTGAATGACATGCAGCGATGGCTGGAGTGGTTGCAACTGCGAGAATGGGTGGCTGAGGAAGCCTTCAAGTGAGGAACCTCGTAGCTCCACTTTCTTAAAATATCACCCGATCATTTTTTTCCAACTATGAAATTAAATGAAATAATCGTTGTGTTTCTTCATTAAGCTGCAATTGAACGTTTATGAGCTTGAAAAGAATTTTCTACTTTATTTCAAAATAAAAACTGCATCACTATCAAATGTATTTTTTTGTACTACAGCTGTCAAAAGTTAACATGTTAAAAACGTGTACATTGTAGTGAGGTCACTAATATTTGTGCATTATTTTTACATTTAGAACAGATTGAAAAAGTGTGATGAATTTGCGATTAACTGCGAGTTAACTATGGCAATAGTGATTAATCCGATTAAAGATTTTCATCTATTGACAGCCCTAGTCTTGACACTGAACTGGTCAACAGAACTGTTGCTTTAGACGCCACTCTGCCACCTATGTGCAGCCACTGGAAACGTAATCTCTCTTTTTGTCCGCTAGAAACACGGCACCCCCTACTGTAACTCAGTCGCACAAAACACATCCATTGCGATCGATCACAGTGTGACATGACAGAGTGACGGCACGGTGGGCGGCACCATACTTCAGGACTCGGGGTACCAGTCAGGGTTGAGAGGCGCCGAGGCTCGGGGGAACAGGGTGGGGGTTCCTGGATAGGGGGAACTACACACACACACACACACACACACACATACACAAACAAATGGACACAAATGAAGACACTTTGCACAGTGAACATCTTCACAGGAAGAGGAAAGAGGCCAGTTGCTGCGGGCTGTTGAGGAGCTGGAGGTCTTGTACCTGAGCAGAGCTTCCACGGACACATCAGACACGCTCACACTGGTTACCTGAAGGTTACTCTAGGTGAGGAGGAGGAGGGGGAGGAAGAGGAGGAGTTGGAGGAAGAGAAGGAGAAGGAGTGAAAGGTGGCAGGGGAGGAGGGCAGTCAGCCGGCCAGTTGAAAGAACCTTACGCCAGTTAAAGGCATGAAACAAAAGTCAAAGTGCGACGAGCCACGGATAAGAGGAGCTGGTGAAACGGAACATTTGGGCGTCATATCAGGAAAAGAGTGGTTCGAGAAGAAAAGAGGGAAGAAGAGTGATTATTCTGCGCTCAGAGGGAAGTGAGGCGCAGGGAGCAGGGCACTCACTCCTCGAAGACGTCCTCCGTGTCCATCCTTCGGTAGTATTTGGCCAGTTTGATGGAGAAGATGATGCTCGGGATGAGAAGGATGCAGCAGCCTCCCAGGCCGAACCAGAAGGTGTTCTGCAAGACATGCCACAGCTTCATGTGCAGCCGCGTTCCACACGCCTTCAAACGGCTCAAGCTCGTGCTTCATCACCCCTAATCTTCATCATCATCATCACCTTCTTCATCAACACCATCAGCATATCCATTTGTTTCCAAGGTCAAGTGAAACCTTTTAACACAGGAACTTCAAGAGTAAACTATATGTAAAGTAAAGAGTGAAATGAAGCGTGAACATGAGGTGAGAGTGAGGACAGGGAAGCTGCTCTGTGAAGACGAGTCCAAGTGTTGAAGGAGGTGAGGGAATGGTGATCTCTTCTGAGCTGGTGAAGCTGCACTCACAGATTCACGGGTTAAAGATGAATCTGATTGGTGAACATGAACCTGTATGTATCAACTCAGCACCCAGTAAAGAACAGAGAAGAATCTGTGTGTAGACAACCGTGTCCATATGAGACCCAATGGTGGAGTGTAAGAGAGGCAGAGAGAGAGAGAGGACCGGTAGGGAACATGATGTTTTTAAGTATTTTGGCATCAGACCAGAACAGTGAGTTCCCTCAAAGAACTGCTTATATTTCTGGTCGAAACCCAGAGTGAGGCCCACACACACACACACACACACACACTCACCAGTGAATCCACTATGAAGCTGCAGCCTACGATCTCAAAGCTGTCCACAATGTTGCTGATGGGTTTACACTGAGCCACCTCCGCTGTTAACTGTGAGAAATTCAAACACAGATTTCATCCACTGAACCCATCCGATGAAGCCTAACACACACACACACAAGACAGTTTCACAATTTCAGCCTTTCGCTAGAGCAGCTCCGGGTAAAGTGCGGCCCGGGGGCCACATGCTGCCCTTTGCCAGCACTTATGTGGCCCTCGTGAGGATTTGAGAGATTTGTTTATATATTTTTCAATGGACCCTCTCAGTATATAATATGGCCCACTATGAAATAGAATTGCCCATCCCTGCACTACAGGACCGCAAGTTATTTAAATTCAAAATACATTATTATAACACTGACCCACTTTAGCAAACTGAACACAGTATAAAATTATCATTCTCTAACATTGTTTAAATGTATTTAAGGAGCATCCAATGTAAATAAAATAAAATAAAATCATAAACTTGTGACCTTACATTTCAATGACATTCATTGAGTTGTGACCCTATTTAGCAGTGGGATAGCGCTGGGTTTGGAAGATACTTACCGAGTGTCTAACCCAGTCTGTATATTGTGTGAAGTATCCCACCAAACTCTGTGTGTAGCCTTTAGTTTCCTGGACAGACAGAAACATGTCAGAACAACCTTGGATCATGCAGCTGAGGACGAGCTTCATATTCCCCTCTGTGGTGACAACACCAGTGAAACCCAGTCACCTGTTTGACCACATGCGTGGCATTGTTCGTGATAAGGTACTCTGCTGCATCGATGGCACTCAGGATGTTGTTGACTTTGACCTGAAAGCCAGTGAAGCCTTTAATGATGCTGCTCCACAATAAGAAACAACACAACTTTGCTCACCGGCAGGTCGTTGGACGTTCTCTGGAGGAGTTTGATGCTCTGGCTCAGCGTGCTCTGTCGACACAAACACAACCGTCACCTCCAGCAAAAGGGCAAACGTCCACACTGGAACCCTTGATCACATGACAGCACGGTACCACACAGCAGAACCACAACAGCAACACAAGCTTACCCTGGCTTTGACATATCTCTGTCACAGAGAAGGAGGGAAGAAAGGAAAGGTGAGGAACGATAAGGTGTTATTTCAGCCCAATACTTCTGTAATAAGCTCAACATTGAACTGCAAAAATTAGAAAGTACTTTCACCCATGTGCTGTTAAAGTAAAAATATGAGGCAGTAAATACTGAGAGGAGTTGAACGGTGTTTAGCATGTATATAGAAACAGCCAAAGGTTAGTTATGATTCCGTACGAAAATGAAAATTCAAAAGTCGTTCCTCCTTAGCTCACATGAGCAATCTTACAAAACTTAAGCCATAAGTGAATCATAAATTAGTCATAATTTTCCAACTTTTCCCATTGGTGAAAAAGCATGAATACACACTTTGAACATTTAGAACCAGTCTTTCAAACCTAAAGACATATGGCAAAGACAGTAAACATGAAAACACGTGTGTATAAATACCATTGTTTGCTCCATGGGAACCACTAGGTCTTTATGGATTTGTCTGATGCTGCTGGCGTGGCCTTTCAGAGCATTTTCCAGAGCACCGCGCGGCTGAAGACACACAAGTTCAACATTAGTACAACCTTCACAGCCAACTCAGGTGAGGCCTGACTCTGAAATATACTCAACTCGTGACCCCAATCTAATGGTGCAAATACACACTGAACTCTCTTTTTACAATCCAGTTTTAGAAGTTCAGACAACAACATTCAACTTCAAACTCACCAGCTGGTCGGCCTGATTCTCCAGATCGGCAGAGAATGTCAGCAGGTCCACGAGTGTGACCCCCTTATTCACCTAGAACGAGACATTCCCAGGATGTCATTTATAAATCTGTCGATGCAAAACAGCCAAAATGAATAGCCATGAAGAGTTTTTAACAGCTGTCTTCAGCCTCCTCCATCTCTAGCTTTCAAAACCTTCTCAACAAATCATCTTCTCTTGTCAGTCAGTCATTGTTGGTGGTCCACCAGGCAAGTGTGCTACGACTTGGTTCTGTTGAGCTTCATTCCTGTCAGATCACCACATCATCAGCAAACATTATGGTCCTCCCTAACCCCGTCGGTCTGTCTTTTCATAACACAAATGGGTGAGGGCTGAGCCCTGCGTCACTCCGACCGCTCACTGCCCTCAAACATGTCCAGCACAAACTTCTCTGGTGCTCCTGACCACCTCATCCAAAACCCCACTTCCTCTTTTGGAACTCTGTTTGGTTTTATCTGGATCTACAAAGCCACAGCGCAACTGACCTCCTCTGTACTTCTCAACAATGGATCAACGGTGCTCTTTCTTGGCACGGAACCATGCTGCCGCTCACCGACGCTGGCTTCTCCTGGTCTAAGCCTGGACTCAACCACTCTTTCCCACGCCTTCGTGGTGTGACTCTAGAGAGGGATCAACTTGATCTTGCTGCAGTTGTGAGAATCCACTTTGCTCTCAAAGACTGGCACCACAAACAAGGCATCCTCTCAGCCTCAAGATCATCTGCCTGGTCACCTTAACACCTCCACACTTTCTCTGGCATGTTGTCTGGTCCAATTGTCTTCCCACTCTTCATCCAATTAAGAGCTGCCCTCACTTCTACCTTGCTAACTTCCTCAACGACCTGATCCCAGCCTCTCGCCTTCATCAGTCCTGCTTGCTCAGTGCTAACACAGTGAAAGAGACACTGGTTGAACAATAAGGTGCACTCGCCCCATGACCCACTACAAAGCACATTTACGACACTACAGCGGCTGCTTCTCATCTCCGATCCTCCAATAAAACGCCTGTGATTTCATCGTTTTGATGTGACAATGCTCAATATTTTGGCAGCATGGCGCTCTTTAGCCTGTAAAAAGTGTCACTGAATTGACTTGACAGCTGCAAATCTGTGATAGTTAACAACTATGGAGACGTTCTTGAAAAGAAGTGATGGCGCCCCAAACAGTAAAAACTGTTCATGAAAGCACCTGTTGAAGCAGCTTTAAAATTAATACTTTCAATTACACTTTACTTATATCTTCTTTGGAGTTTAAATAAAGTACATAATTGTCATGTTATGATATTTAGACATGTATTTATTATGTTTATTTTATTCAGAAATGTATTCAATTTTTCCAATTTTGTTAACAGTTTGCATCAAGTGTATTTTCAAGAAGGTTAAGAACCCCTGGTTTAATGTTTACTTTGCTGCTGTGACAACCCAAATTTCACCACTGTGGGCCGAACAAAGCATGATCTGACAACCCTAACCATCCTGTGGCACATTATTTGACAAAATTCATTCAGCTAAGATCAGGTTTGGACTGAGGTTGACACACCTCAGCCAGGTAGGCTTCATAATCGATCAGCCCGATGCCTGAGTTAGCAAAGTTGACCAGGTTGTCTCTGCCAGCTTGTTCCAGCAGCGTGATGTCTCGAAGGTCCACCTGCACGCTCTCCAGCACTTTGGCCAGGTCCTTGTTGTACTGGAGTGAAAGACGACAATTGAGAAACAGTGTGATCTTCACAGATGCTCAGTCAGAACTGAAGACAGGACGGACCACAGTCCTGTTGAGGAAGGCGTTGATGTTGAACATGGTTTCCAGCTGCAGAGCGTGATAGAGGCCGTTGTTCTCGTAGCACTCCCTGAAAGTGAAAAACACTTCCTTAATTTTTAAACACGCCAGTGATATTTCAATGCAACTTAAACACTGTAAACCATAAGACATAGCTAGGAGTCCACCAGTAGCTACTTTTATTATATCTATCTATGAAGATAGATAGTGACCTCTCCCTTGGGAACAAGTCCCAGGAGCTTAATTCATGTCACACTCTGACAGTTGTTTCTGTGTTACATTAGCATGAAGATCGGTGCCGTCATATCTAAAACTGACTGAATAAAGATGAAAATATTAGAGTTGTCATGTACCTGTACATGCTTCCTATCGTCAAGTCGATGTTTGGATTCTGGAACAACATTCCAGGAAGGAAGTTCTTCTTGGCTGGGTGGACTAAAAACGGCGTGTCTATGATCTACAGGAACAAACACAAAGTTAATCAGAGCAAAGCAGCAGGAAAATAGATGAAATAAAAAAGTGTCCTCAGACCTTGAAGAGCTGTCTGTTGGCCAGCGGTTCACACACCAGCTTCTCCACGTTTCCACCGACAACAAACAGAACAGTGACGATGACCATCAGGATCCAGCCGAAGATGAAAGAGAAGCCGACACCTCTGTAAGAGACAAGACCCACCACTGGTTTAGAAGAAAACGAAAACGAAAATAGTAAAAATAAGCACAAACTTCAAGTACAGCCTTAAAGAAGCAAACACATATAATAAGGTAAAACAACAGTCTTTCAAAATCGGTATTTCCTCAAGTCAAATGACACATTTTGGTGGTGGTTATGGTCAGTTATATAAAATATGATAGAAAAGTGGGGAATATATTTCTGAGGAAGTTGTATGGCTACTGAAAAATATTCAGATGTGCTAAGAACTATAAAACAAACAATGTCTGAGATAAATATTGTAAAGATACAAGTAAGAAACAATGAAATATTCAAAATGGATGCACTCACGCCATGAGCAAGTTCCCTCCAGTGTTTGACAGACAGCCACGTGTCGTGGGCGTGGCCTGTTTGTCGAAGCCGCAGGTTCCACACAGAAGACCCAGGATGTTAAAGGCCAGGATGAGGACAACCATGCAGAGCGCGCCCACACACGCAATCCACCTGCAGCGCCACACACAGGTCTTTCAGTTATCAACACCAGGAATGCTCGAGTCACTCATGCACACCAACCTGTAGAAGTCCATCTGGTCCATCTGTGGATAGTAGGACTCGATCTTCTTCTGCCCATCATTCAGGAAAATGGTGAAATTCACCAATGACGCCTCCACGGGGAACATTTTAGAAAAGCCATATATGTCTGTGGCGATCTTATCCAGCATGCTCTTCACTCCTTAAACACCAAGAGCAAAACATGTTTCGTCAATGAAAGATTTGTGTTGTGTATTAGAGTGAACTGTAGAAACCTACTTGGAAGAGCTGTGGTTGCGTCATGAATGAAACAAGAAGGACAGATTAAAATTGTGTCTGAGCCAAGCAAAACTGAATGAGTCTGTTTTACCCGTGACAATATTCCTGGTCTGGTCTTTCACCAGTTTGGGCGTGTCGTTGAAGGAAGCGTAGCCCTGATGGCGAGCAGAGCAGCGTGTGAATAAGAACACCAGTCCAGATTGAAACAGGATTAGCCACTAACTGGGACTGACCTTCTGAACAATGTTGGTGAGATCCGTTCTCAGGACAGTCTCCACGTTTGCCAGGGCATGACCCACATCAGAGAGCTGACAGACAGGAAGCGTGACACCATTAAACTCAATTCAATTACTCGAGAATAAAAGGTTTGAATCCCGGGCAGGCGACAGGTACCGTGGAGTAATCGGCATTGATTCTGAGTTGGGACAAGGTCAGGCGTATGGCGTTGCAGGTGGGAGACACGGCTCCGTTGGTGCAGGCCGGATCTGAAAGCGTGTTGGATAAAGATGCTCGTTCTCCAGATAAACTGGCTTGTATCTTCGCTGTTCCTTCCTGAAGCGCCTGCAGAGAGGAGCTGACGTTCTCCAGCGCCTCCTTGGTCTCCCGCATTGCTACGAGAAGTAGAGTCGACATTGAGCAACTACATTTCCCAAGGGACAACATTATGTACTGTTATGAGCCAACACACAGAAGGAAAGAAGAAGCAGAATCTAAAAGGACATCATATGGTTAAAATATGTGCATTGATCATAAATTATTTGATTTTATTTAAAGACCCTCAAAATAAATCATAACTATCGTAAGCCTTTTTTAAGATCTCTGCAGCAACACTATTGGTTAAACAGATAATATGAACCCTGAAACACTTTTTATTTAGTTATTTTGAGGGACAACAATATTGTTAAAATGGACAAAGGAAACAAACTCCTAAAAACAAAGAAATAAATAAATAACTAATGAGTTATCTTTAGAATTCAAATCCTGATTGTTGTTCTGCTCTTGAGGGCCTTAGTACAGCAGGCAGAGGGCCACGTGTGGCTCCCTGGACCACACTTTGCCCACCTGCGCTTCAACCCAGCAAACGGTTCATCTACAGACACAAACACATTTGGACACACAAAAATACAACCATGCTAATGCACCGCACAAAAAACAAACACAATGTACAACATGTTTGAAATTACCTTTGATGGCGCTCTCAACTTTAGCTGAGTTAAAAAGTGAGAATGATTCAATTTACCCACATGTTTTGCACTTAGAACACATGATTGTATTAAAAAATGTTCAGCAGAAAAGTAGCAGTCGACCCTGCAAGCTATAACTTTGCTTGCTTTTGCTCTGTATGAGCCGATGACAAAAGCAGATGTAGTTCTGAATGGAGGTGTAAACTACTAGAGAAATTCGGACTGGACCATTAACACGGGAATTTTGATGAATTAATAAGTGGAAAAATCAATGCAGAAAACACAGATAAATAGCTTATGATTTCTTTAGTTTCTTTACTATGGAACATTTTTCCTTTTGCGATGTCATAACCAAAATGATGAAGGAGACCATATGAGATGGAAGAGAAACTTTCCATTTAAATGAGATCATTCTGCTATCTACTATTTAAGTACAATTAAACTAGATGAATGAAATATAATTTTGCTAGATTTGTTTGTTTTAATTTACCTCCTGCCATCCGTAGAGCACCGTCCAGTGATGTGACCACTTCTTTCTCCAGCTGACTGTGGATCCTTCCCCCCAGCAGAGGGCTGATATCTGTCAGGAAAGCAGGGAATCATCACACGGCTCCATTACCAGCGGCTCAGTCCAAAACAGACTTTCAGCTTTATCTTACTGTCAAGGTCGGACAGGAACTTGTTCTTGGCCGTCGTGTACTGAGCGGTCATGAATTCGATTTGCTGCACAAATAAAAGACGTTTAACATCCCAGGGTTCATGAAGCTGAAGCCTTTGAGGGGGTCTGTACCGCGGGGGTGTTGTTGGCGAACATCTTCAGATCCCGTATGTTGGTGTTGATGAGCCGACGGGTGTTTTTGATGTGGCCACTGACGTTATGATTGGCAGCGTAGGCCATCATCACTCCCAAACTGCAAGACAAGAGCGGTCAGGAACACTTTCAGTGCAAGCTTGTACTGGAGGCTGAGAGGGAACCACAAGCCTCTATTCTGTAGATCCACTTTCACTTCACTTATTCTAAGCTCATGACTTTGTTCCCTTGAAAAAAGAAGACAAAGAAAAAGCTCACGCTATGAAGATGGATGTGGCGACGAGTGAAGCGGTGTAGAAACCCCGTTGACAGTCCGCGTTCTTCCTCTGTCTCTGGTGCATCTCACCGCCGCAGTTCTCGCAGCATCGGCACACGCAGAAACAAGTACCGATAATGGGAGTCAGAACCACGAACAAGACGCCAATGGTAGAGCAGAGGAGGAACCCAGCCTCGTAGTAGATCCCCTGCAGGAGAGACGGATCGTCATCGGCCCCTCTATTTTGGAATGATGAATGTCGTGATGTTGATTTGAGTCATGTACCTGTAGCAGCAGGACCACGTTTTCGGGCTGAAAGCGCACGAAAAAAAGAGATGTCAAAATTGAAAAGAGGAAAAGTCACCTATTAATGAAATAAAAAATATATATATCTATCGTAACTTACATGAACTAAATTGTTTACCAGATATTCACTATAAAACACACAGAATATTGAGTAACGATGCTATGTTTATATTAACATTTTAAAAATGGAAACATTCATTGATTATAAGTCTTTAAAAAAAAATTATATTATATTTGTTGTTTTCAACATATTTTCTTTGAGTAAATAATCTTGTTGAAACACAAAATGCATGTCTTTTGATATATTTTTTTTCTAAGAAAAAAAAAATAAAATTATTAATTATAATTTTGTGTAAAACAGGGCATCAGTCTTTCAACATACCTTTCTCCATTCTTCAATCTTGATGCCGCCCATGTTTTGCTGGATCACTTTGACGATCAAATCTGGATAATAAACAAATAACAATGATCACTTCTTCCTAACTGGAAAGAGGGAGAGTTGCTATATTCACACACGCCTGTGGGAGGGTTACATCTGAGATTATCCAATTCAATTTCAGGATCATTACAGATGCGATTCCTTGTATCACAACAGATGACTATTTTTGGTGTGTGTGAAGCAGCCGCCCTGCAGCGTGTGTGTGTTTATCTGGGTCAGACACCGGTGACCCACCTGTGCTTCGACTGCAGTTGGGATGAATCTTGACTTCAGTATCATTGCTGCCACCATCAGTTCAGTAGTTTGATCATTATATATTCCTTTTTTCAACTGCGGTTTCAGCAGTCTAAATGTTGTTTAGTAATAAAACCAGCCATTTAAAAAAGTTCTATAAAAATACACAATTAATTTAGAAAAATACACATTTTGATTTTCACTTCAACATGTCTGCTATGTGACTTTTACCATTAAATTGCCTGCCTGTTTCTACTCCGAGCTTCAGTCACAGTGATGCAGCACTCTTCTACATCCTAGAACAATAAGAACGTGAAGTGAAATGCAGCACCATCTTCAGAACCATCAGTTGGTTTCACTCCTCACAACAGCTTTGACTAGAGTCATGTGAACAAGTGACATCTTAAATTAAATAATCTGAAAAAACATCAACGATAATGTGTGAGATGAACTGCAGTGGATCTTAATGCCGCCTCCGACTGGTCCCTCATAGGTTTTACCGGATTATAATGGATAACCAGGTGCTGACAAGACAGTAATGGGGGAGGAGAAGCAGCAGACATGAACTTCAATTCCAATAAAACATGGATATTTGTTGAAACACCAGTTTTCCGTTGACCTTATCGTCGAAACAAATCCCACTGAGCCTGCCTCCTTTCTTAATCTTCCCTTCTTGCTCAGTGTTTACAGAGCTGCGGTGACTGGGCCAGACTGTCATGCTGGGTGAGAACATCAGGTCACTTTGCAGATGCAGCAAATCGGCACATCTGAGCTGCCGTGCCGGTACCACCTGCTGTTGCCCGGCTACTTAGCCAACATAAGCCCGAGGGGGCAGCTAAGCTTAGACAGCTTAGTTCAGTGACCCAGTAGGTGGACACTACAAACGAAAGGAGATGAGCTGACGTCACGGTGAGACCTCAACCACGAGTGATCCGGACAGACGCCTTATTCCGTACGTACTACTGACCGATCTCTATTCACACGATTGATCTAACCACCACCCGGATATAGCATTCCTCCCTCACACTCTCTCACTGTGTAGATTAGAGCCGACAGCCTTCTTATTGTAAGGAGTAAATAAAGGTGAGTACATTCCTCAGCCCGTCTTCAGCAGATTACAGGCCAGACCTTACGCAACCCATCCATCACCTCGGATGCTTCCAACGGCGGAGAGGTGTCAGAACATGTCAGATCCAAAGAGCGTGTAAAACTTCAATTGAAGGTATCTACTGGGAAATTGCATCACAGCTGCTGCTTTGTCGCCCCCTTCAGGCCCACTGACCAAAATGCCAATTGTTCCTTGAGTTTTGAAATGCACTTTCTCTGCATTTATACACGAAACAATTGCAGTGCTTTGTTGGGATGATTCAATAATGAAGAGTTATTGATTTATTTCATGCAAATGTTGGAAGTTTTGGAACCGTCTTCTCCATATTCTTAGATAATACACACCAAATTGACTTTTTTAAAATTAAAAACTTCATCTTTATCTATCAACAGACAAACTGCAGTTTTACAAAGGATGAAAGGTGCAACATTCACGATTAAAAATGTGCCTGTAGTAACAATTAAATGTGAAATCAGCAAGAGGTTGACAGTCTTAGACACGTAATTTAACATTTGTAACAAGAAACCTCAAAGAGACCAACATGCTTTTTCCAAGAATTTGCAATGTCAGATGTTAGTAGTTCCTGTACCAATCTTGTGACTGGACCCCATGTGTCCAACTCCAGGCCCACGGGCCAAATTTGGACTGTCAAGTAATTCTATGCGGCCCATACAAGCTGGAGAACTAGCTGACCAACAAAGCATGGTCAAATGCCAAGAATTAGTCCTGAAAATTCCTAAAAATTGAGGCAGGTGAAAGGGGGTAAGAAGCCTTTTTGAAAATTAGCCTTCAATAACAAATGAAACGGTCACCAGTAGCAGATTATGTTTACACTTTTACCTAACAAAGGATGTCTTTTTACTGGTGAATTTCGTTGGTCTGACACTTGAAAAGGTTGGCCTCTTATGTACCCTGGACTAAATAATAATGAAGAGTAACAAGAGCAAAAACACAGTTACTTATTTAAGAGTTATTCATCCCAAATGGATGGGCTGCAGTTCATCTCTTGTTTTGGGTATAAACCAGGTTTCAGCCACTGGAATTTTATATGCAAATTAAAGTGTGTGGAAGCTACTAAGCACTGAAGAGGCCACTGGAGGAGTGTGGGGTTGGAAACTGGTCAAGCTGGATAAGCTGCAAAGGTCAAATGGTACGTGCAGTGTAGGCGTGCGTTGACCAGATCAGGATCTGCTCCACATTTTGGGTGAGGCGTCTACGAATCCTTCTGATGTCGCTCAAAATAAAGCTATCGAAAGCTGAGTCTGAGCAAATTAAATTATGATTTTAGGAGCGGTACCTCGATCAATTCAAATATGAACATTAATGTCGTGATTTACTGTTTGTTATTGCCCAAGATAAGCAACTGCCCTCACTTTTCAACAAAACACAAAGCTAGGCTTATAGAAACAAATCGAAATATTCAATATTCTAGAATAAAGGGGCACACTCTTGCATACGTAACCACGTTTTGTCCAGCAACATGTGACAAATGAACTAAAATTAAATTTAAAAAAGTAACATAGTGAATATGATAGTGATTTCACATTTTTTTTAAATGGTAAAAATGCTCAAATCTTGATGGATTCTCTGTGTACTGGATTTGTGTGCATCAGGCGCTGAGGAAAGTTGCACAACCTGAGTAAGCTGGAGGCAAACAACTAAGAGGATTAGGGGAATGTCCCTTTTTCCTTCTGAACTTAGACCGACTCTTCAAATGGGGATAACATTTCCAGTAAACACCAAGCACCTGAAGCTCAACGCTAACCGAAACATGCCACCAATTCACCTGAATATGAATGAATCTTGACTCCGACATTAAAGGAAGACGCTCGATAAGCATCAAGATTTCACAGGATGAAACCCAAACACATGAGTTAAGTTCTAACAGCTTGCTCATTGAGACTTGTTTGTCAAAATTATCAAGAAATGAACACCCAAAAACGCCAGCGTGGTGACCCAGATTTCCGCTTGTGCCTGCTTCCTCAGTGCCATCTGTAGCAGCGCGGCTGCTTCATGCTAGCATTAGCACCGTAGATGCTAATCCCCTAATCTACCCTAGCAGTCTTGGGCAGCTAAGAACCTGCCTACAAACACAGCGAAAGTACCCAAAATACTTCGACATTGTGTCAAGAAAAAGTCAGCAATTCTTTATAATTCAGAATTGTAACATTTTATTTGCATATTTATGCTTTCATTTTGATGACTGAAACATGTTTTTTTTCCTGTGGGCCTGAAGGTTCCTCTCCATACTAAGAACTGATCCCGAAACATGACACATATCTTATGTTTTTAAGCTTCTGAGATGTCATTGTGTAAAGTTCGAGTACTTCTCTCCTCAAGTCCCACATATGCCTACATCCTCATGGAGTCACAGTCCATTAAAAATATCAATATTATTTAGAGGTAATTACATCAAATTTTCTCTTGCATTGGCTCCATTTTCCTTTGTTTTTCTAAGACTGAGACCCATTGTTGAGGTACCAAAACAACAAGGAATGATGATGGTCCTAGAGAATATAAAAACAATAAAGAAATAATAACAGTATTCATCCAAATATATAGCCCATGTATTTATGGAGCACTCGGGGTCACGTCCAGATGATGTGCCTGAGCCACCTCAACTGGCTTCTCCCAATGTGGAGGAGCAGCAACTTCACTGAAAGGCGGCCAGACTTCCAACCCACCTGCAGGGTTCATTTTGGCCACCTGCACCAACAACCGACGACTGATCCGCCCGCCTCAGCTCTTTATTTCAGACTGCCCTCCTGACTCCTCTTGAGTCCCCCCCACTCAAAAGGCAGACCACCACATCGTGTCAATTCAGAGAGAATGACGCAGAAAAGTGTGAGACAAGACAGCAAAGCAACTTCAGCACAGATAGAAAGAAAACATTTAACAAATATAGAGCTCAGTATGCCAATTAAACTCATGAATATGATAGTTTTTCAATGACATTGGCATCATCACACATGTTAAATGCTTATTAAAGGGCAGACGAATATTTACATTTATACGATACGAGTCTTTTCTTCACAACCATGAATAACAAGTGCCCATAGTTTGAAAACAAAACTTGGCGGTGGTTCATTACTTTCAGTTTTGTTGCCAGTACAGCAGTTTGAAATGTTGTGGAAGACCAATCCCACCAGGAAATGGAAATAATAATAATAATAATAATAATAATAAAACTTGGAAGAAAATAGGCATATAACATTATGTAAATGACAGAAATAAGCATTTTACTAAAGTGGTTTGTTTTTCCCACACTTATTCTGCAGCTCAGTGCAACCACTTTTTTTTTCCTCCTGGAGACTCTGTTTTTCACACGAGTTACGACGTCTATTACAGAGATTTCATATAGATGAGAACCTCACTCTCCTGCAGAAGCTAAACAGTCTGAGAATTCAGAATGAAAAGAGTCTGAATCCTGAGCAGCAATAACAAAGCAAGCATCAGACAGTGGGGTAAGGTAAACAATTCAATTCCAACACAGCCAATTCAGAGCTGCTTCTGAATGTTGCCTAAAATATCTATGCCTATTGACTGATGCTTGAAGTTTCATTGCCGACTTACTGGCCACCAGTGCATTAAAATGAGAGTTATTATTGCTTAGAAGTGTATTTACACCTCATTTTAGGGGGACCATTTTTGGCTCCGCATTAAAGAGGTTAGTTGTTTATTGACGTTCCCTACATAAAAAGTATGCTACTCAATAAATCTGTACTGTATATCATTGGCTCAACCATAACTGTAGTGCTATTCCAACTGTTATTATTATTATATTGTCTGTGGCTCAAAGACTATCATTGAACAATTGGCTTTGTAATCTCACAAGTGTTGCAAACTCTGGTTTCTATAAGAAATGAATATAGAACTGCTACTAAATATTCTTCCTTCTGATTCTAGGAAGGATGACTGGGCTTCCTCTTTAGAAACTATACTTTACACAAAGGGCTATTTCAAAGGCAGAACTATACAACATGTCTTATTCTTCTGATGTTACGTTTAAGCTCAAGAGTAGACAAGATGATACAAACTTCACAAACAGCTGAATGACAGTTTCTAGCGACGGGTTTAAACCGAAGAGATTAAAAGATTAATGCTTTACTCCCTGCTGAATAAACAGTTTGAAGTGAATGTATCGCATTAAATCGTCATTACTACTTTTCATATCGACAAAAATAATATTAAGCTTGAAGTCAGTGTAGTTTATGACAGTTGAAGTTGAGGTGTTATTACGTGTTTTGGTTATTATATGATGTCCTGGCGCACGTGTGTGTATATTTGCTGAACATGGATGATGTCAGAGATATGAGTCTGTGGAGCTATGACTGACAGTCACCAGTGCACAGCACAGAGAGCCTGTCATGGCAGCATATGGTCCACGGGCTTAAGGTCTTACGTCGTGATGCAGGTGACTGAGAAAGCCTCCTCTAATCGCTGATCTGCTAATTGATTAGCCAGCCAGTGGCTCTAACCCTGGACACCAAAATGGCAGCAACTTAAAACCCTCAATCCTATTGCACTGTGTCATCCTCCAACGTGACCGATCATAGTCAACATCCCGGCACCAAACCAAGTGAACAGTGAACTCACCACAATGATGATGCACTAATCGTCCGCCGCACATATGAAGCGGGGCTGATTGGACCCTGAGCCTTTAACTCACGTCTGTCGCCCCAAAACATTTGGACCTTGACTAGTGCCCCATATCACTACATGCAAACATCAGGCTCAATATCGGGATCATTTACAGTGAATTTAGATTATTGCTCTCAGATGTAATGTTTTTCCTGTGTTCAAAGAATAGTCCACAACGCCAACATATTTTGGTATAATTTGACAGAATCGTTTTAATTTCAAGGCATAAATTAGATTTAATGTGATTTAATTTGGTTTTTATAACTGTCTAAAACTGTTCGTTGGTTGGACACAAACAACCAAAAACTGTGGCCCTCTAACTTCAATGTCCAGTTATTTTGTGAATCATGTGACCTGCAGCTGCTGGATAAAGGAGATTTTGTACCACAGACGTAACATCTGGCTGATCCGGTTCCTTGAAGTGAGAATAACCGCTGAATTTTCAGAATACTAGTCTCATATAAAAGTAAATAACTAATAATTACAAAATCTATGTGTATGTCATGCCGTCCAGGTCTGAGAGAACAGATATTTCATCCATGCTATATGTCTTGTACTGTAGCATATTTGACAATAAAGTTGCCTCACCTAACCTAATCTTTGGCATAATGTTGGCTGACACAACATACTGTATATACAACAAATACTTGACTGATTTGTGGTGATAAGCTTGCATTTCAAGTTTTTTTTAACTGATACCTTTCTTTAAAAAGAACAGAACAGGGGGTTGAACCAAGCTCTCTGGGTGCCAGTGAATACACACCGACACCTTCATGTGGTGCTTCTTAAAACTGACCGCAACTGGGGCCAAATCCATGTTGACCAATGGATCTGTCAACACAGATTTCACAATCCACCGTCCGCTAAAACTTGCACCTGGGAGAGCGACTTTGAAGTTGTTTTGACAGGTGGATTGGACTTTGTTGTTTACCTGTGATGTAAAACATGTCAACTATGTCAGCAGGGGCCAACAGCACCGAACCTTTAATAAGACTTACCATCGAGTGTTGCACTTGCTACTGAGCTTCCTGCTATTCTTAGTTCTGACACGGCTTGTGAAATCTCAATATTCTGAAACATTTTCGAGCTAATAGATACAAAATATTACAGCTGGTTATGAAGCAATAATATATTAGATGAAGTATGATATTTAAACCAGGATGGAAACAGCATTGTTGAACTACACAATAAATTCTAGACATAAATAACAAGCACAGTTATGACAAAATAAGCATCTACTCGCTAATTTATAAATCATAGAATCATAACTCATAAATCATTAATTACTGCAAATACATATTTGATATTATATATCAAATATACCGTACAAGATATTTTATTATTGTCACTTAATGCACTTATTTCCATGCGAGTGAAAAAGACAATTGGTTGTTCTAATACTATAATTGATAAAAACGTTATTTAGCTTTATAGCGTTGATATTGCGTATTGTGTTTATCATTATTTCTTCATGACAAACTTCAACATCATATGGGTCAGCTGTGATGAAGCGAAGAGACACTGACCTTTAGGAAATGAGTTGGGCTGAACCAGGTAGAGAAAAGCATGGACCATGTGGAAAAGGATCCCAATTCCTCCAGGTTCGTAGTAGGCGTGAGTGGAATAGACTGCCGCGGGCACGAACCCAAAATCCAGCGGCGGCACCGGCGGAGGGGAGCGCTGCCTTCGGGCGGCATCAGCCGGGCTGAACTCCATCTTCTCCGGCTGCTGCTCGCCTCCAGCAGCGCCCCAGAAGCAAAGCAGGACGAGCCACCGCGTCCACAACATGGCTCTGCAAAGTCCAAGTTCTGGACAGAAGCACCGAGACGAACAGCCGAGGATGAAGCGGGGAAGCGGGTCAAGTGACGCGACAGACACCTGTCCCTCTTAACGGTTCGCCACGCGCTCGAAACTTTCCGGAGTTACATCCAAGAGTCAGACAAATTCCGTGGTTAGCTCCGCGGTTCTCGTTGTGGACGTTTCAAGGACATTCTTCGGGTATTGGAGGTCTTCCTCAGCGGAGGATTCTCCGGCGCTGCTTCACTCTCACCCGCGGGCTGCTAATCTCGCGTGCACGGAAGGAGCGCTCGCGCGCGAGATTTACGCAGCGACACCTCACCCGCCCCCACCCAGCCGAGAATAATATCACTATTACCGATTAGGATAATCCCCGGTCTGTTTTGCTAAATTTAGTTTTTTCCAAAAACACTTAATTTAATGCATTTTTCGCTTATATATAATATTCAATTTCTGTTTCTGTATCCTATTTCATGCCTGTTAACATTGTACATTTATTTATTTATTTTCTTATCTTAGGGATCTACAGACTGTATTGTTAACGCATTTGCACAAAACTCTATTTGATTTTTATAACTGATTATTTTCGTTTAACTTGTGGATGATGGTGGAAATGTGAATTTCTCTATATGTAAAGCAAGTTAAAACACATGGTGAAGTCATACTGATTCAAAAGACTCAAACATCTACAATATTGTTATGTGATAACAACAACGGACAATATGTGCTCGAAAAAACATGACATTCAAGGAGCTGGAATTCACCCGCCATGAGTTTTAAATGGTTTGTATTGTCCAGTAATAAGAAACTTCGAGAATGACTGCTGTCCTTACAGGACTAACTTTTCTGGTATTTTGAAAGTCAGAACAATTTGAGGGTTTCAACGTGCGCAGTCTATAGTGGGTATTGTAAGAGGCTTCTCACTGACTGCTCCTGTTGCGTGATATTTCTTAGTCATGCACTATACTTCAGACACATTTCCTTGAAGTGTGTACGAAGAGAGGAAACTCTCACCTTTGTCAGAGCTGGGGAGCAGGGAGCCCCAGCTAGAAGATCATCGACAGGCATCCTGACCTCTGCCAGAGACTGTCAGCTGCTGGTGGACCTTGAACAGCAGCTGAAGTTCCCCAGCCACATTGAGCCACCACTCTGCGCCTGGACATAATACTGGCGTCAGAATCCACTAAACAAACTGTGCTGCTGGAGCTGACTGTGCCGTGGAAAGACCGACTGGAAGAAGCCTGGGAAAGAAAGCTCTCCAAGAAGTACACAGGACTGATCAGCGACTGTCAACAGGCTCGCTGGAGAGCAAGGTGCCTCCCAGGAGAGGTGGGATGCAGAGGTTTTGTGGCACGATCTTTGGCCAAAGCCTATAGTATTCTAGGCGTCGAGGGAGAGAAAAGAAGGAAAGCCATAGGCAAAGCCACTGAAGCGGCGGAAAGAGCATCAAGGTGGCTGTGGCTCAAGAGAGGAGAACCATGGAGACACGGTAGCTAGTCAGCCATCTGGACACAAGTCAGGGTCGGATCAGCCTCGGCTGGGTCACCTGGGTGAAGGTGTATGATGTTGAAAGACCCGAAACACCCAATGATACCAGGAACATCACTGAGGATGTGTCCAGACGCATCATTAGATGTATTTTCACAGCAGGCGGAAAATACAGAGCTTTGCCATCTGGCTCTGCTCACAGAACAGTAAGGTGTACATGTACTTTTACTCCTCGCATCGATCTCCCTTTTCAACCAAACAAATGAATCTGGCTCCAGATAGAGTTACTGGTGCCTGTAACACAACTTCAAAAAAGTAAAAAAAAACAAAATCTTATTTAATTCTCCTGCCAGGAAGAAGAAACAGAGCTTATGTCTATAACATGAAAAACAATATATCGAACAGTTTCGATCCACGTATGTGCAGCGACTCGTCAAACATTCAGGAAACATGAAGCACCTCCACTATCCTCTGACATCACACGCATGAAGTTCTAACAGACAAGTGGGCCTCACTGTCCAAGACACACTTCAATAACCATTTTCACAACAAATTTAAGAATGTACTGGGTTAGCATTGTGGCAAAAACTGGGTCCAAATGCAGTCAAGAAAAAAAAAAGCAAAACAAACTGTCAGGTTGTGTTACACAATAATTGGTCAATTTAGTGAATTACAAATTCAATGCCTAGACATAATCCCAAATTTTGGGATTAAGATCCACATTTGAGAATGTACACAACTTGAAAACCCAGCAACATTGAAACTTTTGCAACAATGAAATACTCATTAAGTAAAGTAAACGGGAGCATTACTGTAGATAATATGCCGTTCACTGCACCGGGATAATAATTAGATTAAGACTAACATATGAACTATATTTTCAGATCAGAATTTGGGCGCAAAAAAAGAAGTAACTATTTTAAAATGAACTAGCTGTTTACAACAGGATTAGAGAACGTTGCTACTCGCTGATCAATGTTCTCATCACATTGGTTCTGATCATTTCACACAATGAAAATGCAGGCAAATCCATGCGAAGAGCGACTGAAACAAAACAACATCCGTGTATTAATGCCCACAAAGAAGCATATAGAAATGCCTCAACTTCCAAATTTAAAGGGTAAACATTCATCAAATGGCTTGTTATTCAACCTTCCATTATAAAGTGTCGTAGTGAAGATGAGGACAGTCATAGTAACACTATAAGGGAGATTCACCAGTGCAGTGATGTTTCATGCCTTGCGCTGCAGACACAGTAACTCAACACACTTTTCACTTTTTTTTTTTTTTTTTTTTTTTTTTTTGGTCTGCAGAACGGCAGATTTTCCAGCGGAATCTTTTCACCTGTGATCGATTTTAGAAAATACTTCTAAAATACGTGGTAGAAAAATTAATTTAAAAAAATCACCAATCTTATAAAACAAAGACTTGATCTTCCTAAAAACACCACATTACAATGAGGATTGTGCCAAACACACACAGCCCAGCTGCAGTTCTCCTTGATCACAAAGATTGTTTTGGAACAGACGTATGTGCTCTGTTGCGTTTCATCTGCAGGTAAGAGATCCTGACTTCAGTCCACTCGCCTCTAAAGACTGGTCCAGCCCCGGCATCGGATGTGGCCACACACTTGTTGCAAAACCTTTTCTGCCACTGCTGGTTTTGTCACGTATAAATTAATAAATAGTGATTAAACGTGGCCAAGATTGGGCGGCTCGAAGCTGCTCCACGGCGCGTGTCGGTTCCCTGAAACTTCAAATGTGCCGCAAAGGCGTTCAGTCGATTCGGTTGCCGCAGATGGTGAAGCGGTCGATCTCCAGCAAGTCTTTCTTGGGTGGCCTGTGCGCGAGTCCTTCCTCCTCAAGTCCTGTGTCCGTGTTGATTATTTTGACTTCATCTTCATCTGGTGTCGTTAGAAAAGTGTCTGAGTCACTTTTGGGCAGTGTGGGCGCTGAGTTCTCCGCCACATTTGCAGGCGGAATGTTGATGGATGCCGGTGATGATCCAGGCATGTCACAAGTTGGCTCTGTGGAGACGACAGTTTGGGATAAGGATCCACACTGTTGAAGGTGGTGTTGAACAGACATTAAAAGCAGAGATGCTCGAGGAGTGGGCCGTACCTTGCTGCGGCACGATGTGCACTTGCTTGGTCCGGTGAGCTCTGGAGTTTGCACGGCTGGAAACTGCTGAGGGAGGTGGCTCGAACAGCTTCTCCTCCATGTTGGCTTCTTTGACAAACGTGCAAGATGTTCCCAACAAAACAATGCTGTTGAGGACCTTTAAAGTGATCATTCTATTCACACAAGGAAGGAGAGAGGAGGGAGATGTAAACAATGTACATATCAACGGTGTGAAAAGTACAGTTTTAAAATCTTATCCAGACACGTACCCGAGGTAAAACATCAGAACACACATAAAAGAGAGGGAACCCTGGATCTTCACTGAGCTGGTCACAACTCTGATTAACTGAAATGAAACAAAACAAGACGTTAAATAGAGTCACGACACGAGTGAAGCACAGTGTGAGTGAGTGAAACTGACCAACAGCGCTAAAGGAAGTGGGATGAAGCCCATTCTTCTGGACACAGAGTCACTGTAGTCAGTGTAAGCCTGAGGACACAGCAGAAGAGAGTTTCGCTGAGTCTTCACTCACAAGACAAGTCACAAACTTGGCAAAAATTCATTCAATAGTACTGGATGGATTTGTAAATAATACTGTGGTAACATTTCAGAGTCATCTGCAAGAGAGTGAGCTGAGTCAACAATAACTTTCATTAAAAAAACGTCTAAACTCACATTTTTCTGTCGACTGCTGACAAGATCAAAGGCGAGGCTCGCTCTATATTCACCATAGACCTGTGAAATCGCAAAGTGTGAGTGACAGAAGCAGCAAAAAACAATATTTATTAGTCCCCTTGATCACAAACTAAACGTGTTGGGAGTGAGGCTCTTGTTATACTCGTACTGAAGGTGTGACTGATTAGGTTCGACACTGTGGAGATAAAGGGGTTAATCTCTTCCTTCTGTATTAGACCAATTACATGAGCAATGACTGGCGAGAGGAAATCGGGAGAAAGAAACAAGAGAGAGCAGGTTGGAATCCAAGCATCATTTGTGACTGAACTGAAGAGAGTTACAGCAACACAGTTGTGAAAACGCATGAAAAGTAGTTCAATCGCATGACGCATGCCAAGCTGCCAAACCAAAACCATATTGAGGATCTGAATCTGGCGTACTCACGTCTGCACTGATGTCATTGAATTTGGTGATGAATGCATGTTTGACAACATCCACCGCGACCTCAGCAGCCATGACCATGATGACATCGGGGAACAGCACCCACAAGTGGTCTAGAGAAGAAAAACAATAACGACCGAATCAATATTCTTTCAGGAACTTATACGCTACAGATATGTTCCAATGTTCCTTACATATGGGGATTTGAAGTTGAGTTTCCCACAACATCAAATTATATTTTTTTTCTATAAAAAGATATGACCATAGATCATGAACATGTGGCCATACTGAAGTGGTTTGTGATCTGTACTTTCGCAGCTTCAACTTTAAGTCGGAATACAGCACATTCACCATCACACTCACGCTGAATGGATGCGGCGCAAGTAAGACAGGCTCTTTGCATAATTGGCTTGAGTGTTTCTTGCAGCAGTAAGCCAATAAAGCGGCATTATGACCCCAAAAGCATGTTTCACCGGAATGTAATGTACGTTCTGGGACGTGCTGGCTCATCTGTGAGCTGCAGGGAGGGAGTTACCTGGGTTCCATGAGAACTGTTCCATGTTCCTGAGACAAACGATGAGCAGGAGGATGCAGTTGGTGAACCTCTCTTTTATGTCTGTGAGAAGCAAACAAATCAATCCAGGATTAACCTACTTTCCCCTCACAGCCTCGGCACTCTCACATTCACCTCACTAAATTACACAGGTTTCACAGTGAAGACTCTTAACGGCCAGTTTTGTCACCCATACTGATATTGAAATGACCATTTCCAAACAATTCAGACACACACTCCAGACAGAAAAAAAGAATCAGATGATGACAACGCTTTAGTATTATCATTACTTATCGATGTTTCATTACACATTTGAATTAAGTAACTCTAACTTTTTCTTTAAGCATCTGAGCAAATGTGGTTTTCAAAATACTTTTAACAAATCAACAAGAGCACCCTCAAAATATGAAATTGACGGGTAATTTAAAAATATAATGTCATATATAATGTCGCTTTTGTTATTACTATTGTGTAACAGGGATGCAGCAATTTTATTGACCCGATCCAGCCTCGTGGATCGGGTCAATAAGTGGGATCAGTCATCGGTGATCACACTATGTTTAGTGCTCACATTGATGTCACACCCAGTAGTGGTGCAGTAGCTGTGCAGTAGCGCAGGCAACATTTGGTTACCACTTTGTTTACATAAATAAAATAAATGTTGTTATTCCATATATATATATATATATATATATATATATATATATATATATATATATATATATATATTCCTTCTTGCATTCTAATCAAAGCATGACCAATGTTATCTCGCAGCATGGAGAGACGGTTAGTACATTAACACTGGTATCAGATCAGTATCAGTAGATAGACAAAGCCCATGTCTCTGTATTGTATCGGGACCATAGAAGTTGGATGAGTGCATCCTTATTATGTAACTACTTGTCCGGATAGCTACCTACCGCTGTTCGACATCTGGAACAAATTATTCTTTTCAAATTTCTTGAAAACGCTTCCTTTGATCTCCACAAACTGCAAGAGAGAAGAAATTGGGTGAATCCTGACTGTTGCTGCTGATGTGTTTAATGCGTGTAACATCGACTCACATTGTTTGACATCATGATGGTGAGGAGAGACTTGTTGTGGGAGTTGAAGGCCACGTTGAGAGTCGTGGCCTGAACCATGATGAGGATGGCATGAAGGACTGGAGGCAGACATGTTCAGGAAGATACTTGAAGACTGGAGCTCAGTTCAGTAGGACACATTGGTAGCCTTCCACTTAAAGACTTTCTGTTTGTCTAGTTTTCCGGTTCCAGGACATAGCTTTTCTGTGAAAATCCCACTTTCCCTTTCTTTTTTCTTGAAGGAAATTGAAATTATATATATTACCTTGATGTTGACTTCAGAACTATCAGTTACATGGAACACTAGAGGTCACTAGCAAGGAGAAATTCTTTGTTTTTCCAGACTAATTTTAGGACACTGCATGAATAACCTTCAAATGTTGATATTAATATTTATTAGATTGTATTTTCAAGCTAAAATATTTTCGACTTTTGCCTTCATCAATATGTGAACAATTCATTTATATTTGGGCAGTAATTTTCTCACAATTTCGGTTCCATTTAAATGATGGAGAACAGAAGAGTGCGCTCATACAACTGGTGAACAATACCGGCAGCAGGCGGTCAGTAAGGATACAGACATAAAGAACAGCCATGAGGAAGTGAGGGATCACGCCTATATGGGCTCTCTTCCTTTCTTTGGGCTCTGTGGCTGTCCAGTACAAAGCATCCAGGATGTCCTGTCCGAACGATGAGAAGAGACGATCTGCTACCTGAATACCAGAAGAAGCAGTTGTTTAAAAAAACTCTCACCAGCAGAATTAAGCACAAAGTGGTTACCTCCAACATGTTGTAAATGATGTAGAGTTTGATGACGGACTGCCCTCTGATGAGATGGTACATCATGGCATAGTCCACATAACACATCATGGAGTAACACAGAACCATGATGAAGCCTTTGAGCACATCACACACCTGAGCAGGCTGGAGCAGACGAGAGCCGCTGGAACACAAAATCGAGGCAGAAAAGATCTTAAGGCTAACTTCAAAGAGCAATGCTGCTCTCTAGAGGTAAAAGCAGAGGGATGAGTGGGGGGATGATTCCACCCAATAGCCGGGGGGGGGGGCTGGCAGATCAACATATAATAAGTGTGTTGTAACGTTTCATGTCATTCACATCAAACATTCATTTAATTGTTATGTAGAAAGAAGTGGTCAGGCAAACTCACCTGAGGCCACAACATGGCAGGGTTAAAAGCCTTAAAAGAGCAAGCAGCACTCTGAGAGGCAGAAGTGTAAACACGTAGAGAAATGCGTCCAGACACAGGAAGAAGCCAAACGTCATCAACTACACAGACAAGAACAGAAGAATTACAATGTGTAAATGCACTTGATTCTACAATACAATGAAGAGATGATCGTTTACCTTCTCTAGTTCCTTGGGAATTCTGAGGCAGGTGTAGACTCTCTCTCTGCGTTCTGTGTACTTCGCTTCATTGTGCTCCAGGAAATAGCCCCTTGTGAGCTCAGTAGTTATGAACCGGATCAGGGACAAATCTGTGGACAAGCAAGGAAATGCAGCCTAGTACACGTATATATACACACTCACACAACCGTGCATGAACCGTAAATACACTTGATAAGTTCAGAAGAAAAGACATCGTATTTAGAAATAGTGAATGTATTGTACATTGATGAATACATCATGAATACCTGGCATATTTATGTTATCGTGTTGTGGGACGAAGAGCCCCGTTCCACCCTGATCTGAAGGCAACTGGAGCTGGCACAGTGCACGGTGTGATTTCAGCAGCCGAGTGAAAATAAATACACCAAGAAGTGTGACGAACAGCTGAGGCAAACAGCGCACGCAGCTTTCAGATCATTTGGTAACACGAGGTGTGTAGGTAAGAAGGTAAATATTAGCAGCTAGCAACACCTAGCCACAGGTTTTCACTCGACCAGGTGCTATATCGACTTACCTTTCGTATAATAACTCACGAATCATGATAAATGCAAGTAAGTGAGACATGGGAGTTTAGCTTAACCACTGGAAACACTGGAAACAACACGGAATCTTCGCTGTAAGCCTGAGTTAACAAAGCTAGCACACACCTGACAGGTTTCGTTTTCCTCCTTTGACATGGGCCTTTTTATCATTGAACCCCAACGTCTCCGTGAGCCCGTCCTTGTTCATAGTCCTCTGTATTTCGGGAGCGCTCCAGAGCCTCGGCCTGTCTTCCTTCTCCTTCTCCTTCTCCTCTCCCAGGCCTGCTGACAGCGAGTCCGCCATCTTCGCCTAACGGTCTCAGCGGCTGCCTGGGAGATGCACGCTGCGCTTTGACGTCATCACGCACGACGATGATACAACAAACGTCAATAAAGAGAAACGTGGCTGAAAAATAAAATAACTAATGCCATACTTTATTTATCCAGTTTGTTTGGCAAAACGACTCGCGTTAAGTGTGAAGATTATTAAAAGTGTTTGGATTAGACAGAATTTCGAGGCGTAGCCAGAGGTTGGAGGGGATCCGGTTCGGGAACCACAGAATTTCATCTCTGCTATTTGCGGACGATGTTGTTCTGCTGGCCTAATCGGACCGGGAGCTTCAGCATTCACTGGGGCGGTTTGCAGCTGAGTGTGAAGCGGCCGGGATGAGGATCCGCACCTCCAAGTCTGAGGCCATGGTTCTGGACCGGAATAAGTGGTTTGCTCTGTCCGGGTCGGTGGAGAGTTCTTGCCCCAAGTGGTGGAGTTTAAGTATCTCGGGGTTTTGTTCTTGAGTGAGGGAAAAGGGGAGCATGAAATTGATAGACGGGTTGATGCAGCGGCAGCAGTGATGGTGAGTCACAAGACGCAGCTCTCGATTTACCGATCAATCTACGTTCCCACCCTCACCTATGGTCATGAGCTTTGGGTAATGACCGAAAGGATGAGATCGCGGATACAAGCGGCTGAGATGAGTTTCCTCCGCAGGGTGGCTGGGCGCACCCTTAGAGACAGGGTGAGGGGTTCGGTCATCCGGGAGGAGCTCAAGGTGGAGCCGCTGCTCCTCCACAGCGAGAGGCACCAGCTGAGGTGGCTCGGGCATCTGATCCGGATGCCCCCTGGACGCCTCCCTGGGGAGGTGTTCCGGGCATGTCCTACCGGGAGGAGCTCTACTTTGAGTCTCCCCCAGATGACGGAGCTCCTGACCCTGATCTCTGAGGGACTGTCCACTCACTTCTGTCACTTGGATATGCTGCCCACCAATTCACACCAATAGCGACATAATTATTCTCTGAAACAAATTAATTTTTTTTAAAATAATGCTTAATATATAAATATTAGTGATGGGACTTTAACAAGTTAATCGTGATCAATTAATTAATCGTAATAACACATTAAAATATTTTAACCGCATTTAATCGTTTTAATTTAATTGAACAGTTTGCTCTCCAGACAACAGGGAACCTTTGTCAGTGCAGGAGTTCCTGGTCCACTGATCCCACTGATGCACAAGACACGTGGCAGCTAGGATGAGAACAACAACAACAAACATGGAGGAATCCCTGAACAAAAGCAAACAAAAGCATCCGTTTGCTTTTGTTCAGGCAGGTTTTTCACTACACAATGGCCAGGGTTTCACTACTCTGAATGGACTTGGAATTCTTATAACATTGAAATTCTTATACAAATATTTTCAAGACATTAAAAGAGCTTTAGTTTAAATAAGGTGATATGAAAACTTGAATATAGACACCATCCTGATTTATTGTGCTATTGTCAAACTGATGCAAAAGTTTGTTGTTTAAATAGATATATAAATATATGTATGGGTCCATCATTTGATTCAGTAAAATACCAAATTCTTGTGGCAAATATTCTTGTACGATTAAACTGCGATTAATTTAGATTAATTAATTACAAATTCTCTAATTTTTTTTTATCGAATCCCAGCCCTAATAAATATATAAATGCTTAAAACAGAAGCCATATAAGCGATCACTTGACTAAGTGACAACCTCCGATTTGTGTGGGGCTGTTGGCCCATCAGGATCAACTCTATCTCTCACTGAATATGTTAACGTCAACTAGCAATCGAGCACTAGGTCCTGTGTTGACCTTTACAATTGCAATGGCGCCCATCTTTCACTCTGACAACTCTATTTACTTCATTGAGGGGTTTTTATTGCTAAACCAGACTTGATGTCACCAATTAGAGGCTTCTGCGGCGGCAAAGGCCACGCTGTTTATGCCTGCAGTCAATAATAAAGGGGAGAGGGTGACAGCAGGACTCGGATAGGGTTTCTACAGCTCCCTGACACCGTGGATTCAGTTTCTCCTCCTAGTGTCTGACACGCCAGAGCAGGAAACACGACCAAGACGGGGCTTGCACAAGTCCACGGTTATGCTCAATTCTCCTCTTTTACTCTGACTATTTAGCTGATGATTTGTGCCAGGGTTGATCCGGAGTCGCTGCCCGGCGTGGTGTCACCTCTCCCGGGTCAACATGGGCTCTTAACATGCCTTCACTGTGGAAACGGTTTACATTCTCGCTGGCCTCGTTGCTCTGCATCGGATCCGTGGCTCTTCTGGTGGTGGCCCTGTCCACGGAGCGGTGGGTCACCGGCACGATCTTGTGTAAAACTGGAGCGGAGATCGTGAACGCCTCCAGCCCGGAGATGGAGCAGTTCATCGGGCATATTTACTACGGCTTGTTTCAGGGAGGGAAGACCAAGAGGTGTGGACTGGGGAACAGAAAATCCAAAATATACAGTAAGAGCACTTTTCATTTGTATAAATGTCCTTTAAAACTGAAAAAAATATACTTAATTATAAAATGAAATTTTTAAAAATCATTTTAACTGTACTAACTTTATTGTTCCACTTTCATTTGGTTTAAATATTTTATACATTGGACATACTCACTACATTTACTTTGAAACATTCTGAGAGCATTTTCAATCAATTGTAAATATTTTTTATTGTCTTTATTACCATTACTTCCATTTCTTTCATTTGTACATTTTCGCCATATATTCACATCCATTCAGTTTAATGTCCAAAAGTACTTTCATATCTTATTCTCACTTATACAGTATACTGTGAAATTACAGTGTGTTCATTTAAAGTATTGATATATATTATATATATATATATATGATTGAAAAATATTGTAACTTAAAATGATCTACCTCATTTATTTGTGCTCTAATTCAATGCATGCGATTTTATCTCAGTATCATAGGAAGGAGGAAACTTTCATTTACTTTACAGTCAAATGCTGAAGGATTTTATGGACTAATTCAACAGAAAATAATATACAAATACATGAAATCATTGACAAATAAAACCAGGCCGAACGTGAAATGGATAATACACAAAATATTTTTAAGTGAAACAGTATGTCAGATGAGAATTTTTCACAACATTATATTTAGCATGATGATTCACATTTTTAAATCCTTGGATGGATTTGATTTTTAGATTTATTTTTTACATAACAACAATACACATTGAGGTCGATGACTTATGGAGTGACTGTGGTGTCTTCCCTCAGTTTTCCCAAAGCTGGTGCGCACGCTGAATGGTGGTCTCCATGTGATGGTGATTCTCTTCCTGCTGGCAGCAGTTGGCTTTGCTCTGGTCAGTTTTTCTTTCTGCATCTACAACGCCCGCAAGGTTCCATACCAGAGTATCAAAGGACCAAAAGGAATTTACCTGTGGAACTTCATCGCTGGTATGTCGGATTTTCTCCATGTGACAGATTTAATATTTGCTACTGATCAGTAAAGTAGATAAATAAGTAAAGCAAGCTACTGAAGGAGGTGAGACACTGAAATGCCTCATACTAAGTTGTATCTTAACAAAAAAGACATAAGCTTATTACTGAATACTAATTATTTCAAGTGTAATGACATTTTGTATATTGTATAAACACATACCACTTTATGAGACCAGAAAAATCAACTCAATAATATAGAAATATATGAATAGAAATATTGTAAACACTCAACTCACTCTTTGCTATTTGCTGTGACTTTTTCTGTCCCCAGCCGTGTTCGGTTCGCTGGGCATGTTGAGCTTCCTGGCAGCAATGAGACACCACAGCTTGACTGAGAGAGTGGCCAACTATCGAGAGAACCTCTTTGTCCTCATGGTTATAGACGATAAACTGGACTGGTCATTCTGGCTCGGAGTGGGCAGCATACTGACTCACTTAGTGGTGTGCGCTGTCGTTGCAATGAGCCGATTCAAACTGCCCAAACCAGAAGTCAAGATGCCAGAGGAACCCACCGTCTCTGCTCTGGATCTGCTTTATTGAAGAGACAAATACTACAGTGGTACCTCGGTTTTTGAATGTCTTGGACTTTGAACAAATCTGAGTTCAAACAAAAATTTTGAGATTTTTTTGCTTCGGATTTCGAACGAAAATAGAAGTAGAACGCCCCCGAAAAAATCTGGAAAAAACACAACGTGCGCGGAGAGATCAGCTAACTCACAACGTGCTTTGTTATTGTGTATAACGCAGCCTCTGTATGCAGACGTGTCCCGTTAGCTCCATTTACTGACTGTTTTTTCTTCATATTGAGGTGTAAAACCTTTCCTGTCTCCGCACTGGACCGTGGTAGAGTGTCACAGGGGAGGTGCTGGAGCGCTCACTCCAGGGTTTGATGTCCTGTTGTGGGCTGTAGCTGGGACAGGGATGAGGCGAGTCTGGGACAGAGCGTGACTTGGTTTATGACTTTGTCACAGCCAAACTGCACAGAAGCGCACATTCAGAGCTGGACACGCACCGGGCACCTCTTCACTTCTGGAGAGATGTCACTCACTCGGCAACCCCTCCCACATGCAGCGGCCACACACATAGAGGAACAGCGCACCTGCAGCAGACACTCTACATTCACTCCTACAAAAGCCTATTTTAAGGCTTGGAATACATTATTTCTTTTTCCATTCATTGTAATGGGAAAAATCCATTCAGATTTTGAACAAATCGCTTCTTGAACGGCCGTCTGGAATGGATTGTGGTCGAAAACCGAGGTACCACTGTACTTGGTTATGTACATTTGTTTATAAATATATCCCTCTTCAACAATCATTGAATAACAAACTATAGTCTCACAACCTTAAATAGGGTTGTATCTGTTATGTTGTAAATACATGTCTTTTTTTATTCTTCGTGTTATTTATGTCTATTTTATTTGTGATGTCTTATTGTACACCTGCTTAATAGATAGCATTAAATATATTATTGATTCATTGTTCTATGTGAACGAGAACAAGCACTAAAATGATTCACTTATTTATTTGAAGAAAATGTACCGTTTGTAAGCAAGGTAACTTACGTAAACACAATAAAACATGCCCATTACACTAACCGACATCCTCTCTCGTTCAAAATGTGTCCTAACATGTAACATCTTGTCTGGAGGACTATTTTACTGCCGATTGTAAGTGTCATGTTGTAGGAAAACAAAGCGGGAGACATCTAGCGTCGACCAGCGTTATCGCAGGCGTCGCTTGTTGGTGACGTCACACCCCTCGCCTCTGACAGGTCGCGGCTCTGTCTTCCACACATGTGAACGACCTTTAAATCTTTCGCAAAACTGGCCTGTGCTTTCACATGACTGGGAGATGACGATGTTTCTCGCAAGAAGAATCGCGTTGACGGCGGCGAGGAGGTCATTTTCCGTCAGTCAGCGGACAAACAGCAAAGTTAGTGTGTGCTGAAAGCTAATGGTTGCAGCTCCCGCCGGGTTAATTCTTCTCTAAAGGTTGGTTCGTCTGCTCTACAGGGTTTAGTGTTGGGAGTGTTCGAGAAGGAGGGGGAGGATGGTGGACACCAACTGACGGAAGATGCGGACGTGTTTGACCGCTCGGTGGGTGGAAAACTGTCCGAGCTGCTGCGGATGTGAGTTTGTTGGAAAATGTGCTATCCGCCTGCCATTGTTTACTTTTTAGTTAGTATTTCTATCTAATTGAGACCAATAAAGATATAAACAAAGCATTTTGTTTTTACCGGTCGACTCACTTTTTAAACGATTTGTATTTTCAGCTCTGGACCCACTCTGAAGAAAGGCAAGAGCAGGGTTTTTTATGGAGTCCGTGAGGTAAGAGTGTAGCTTGAGGATAGAACATGTGCAGCGCAACTTGACATTGTTGTGTTGAACTTACCCAGGACTTCCCGTGTGTGGCTGTAGTCGGGTTAGACAAGAAGTGCACTGGCGTGTGTGGAGCCGAGAACTGGGACACCAGGAAGGAGAACGTCAGGCAGGCAGTTTCAGGTGAGTTTGGCTGTCACACCAATGTATCCTGTGGTCAAAGTCGTGAGGTTTCTTTTCCCCAAGTTTCATTGCTAAAACCAGCTGATCACATGGCGATAGATGATACACATGGTACAGTTGCTGAGAACTAAAGAAGCTGCCTCGAGGTTTTTTTTTTTTTAAGTTGAAGTATTCAATCTGTAGCCAAAACCACTGTTTTATTTGGATATTTAATTCATCTTATTGTAAGCTATGGTACTTTTGAAAATTTGCAATTGATAATGCCATTTTTTTTTTCAATCAATGCCATTTTTCCCATTGTTCAGGTCCTTTCTCACTAAAAACTAGCAAGGTACACCAGTAGGAAAAGTGTTTAAAATATGATTTAATTCTTCAAGATACTTCCAAATCCATGTCATTAAAAATAGGCCTTTATGAGTTGACTGTGTTGAAAACATACTCTAAAGTAGAGGTGTGTAGTTTCTCTAAAGGGCTAGATTGGATTCAGATGCTGTCAAAATGGGCTAGCACACATAAACACAGTAATGAGAAGTGTATTTTGATTTTAAAAATACTTATAAATGGTCAATAATAATCTGTTTCAGTTAAAACCCATCAAATAAAGAATGAATGAATGTTGTCATTTATTTAAGATGAAAATATGAGACTTCACTGTTCAAAAACATCCAGTATTAACGCTAAATAAATGAAACGTGATTCACTGCAAACATATCAGACCCGTGAAATGTGTTGCTGTGCTTGCAGTTGGCTGCAGGCTGCTTCAGGACCTGGAAGTGAAGCATGTGGAAGTGGACGGCTGCGGTGACGCTCAGTCGGCAGCAGAGGGCGCGGTTTTGGGGCTCTTTTACTACGACCAATTAAAATCCAAAAAGAAAACCAAAGTATCAGTAGAGCCACATGGAAGGTATCTGACAGATGGACTGCCGCTAGAAATAGATGCAGAACTTCATGTAAGGTCACGTGTTCTAATTAAGCGGCTCCTTCTGCTCTGTGCGTGTGCGTGTGCGTGTGCGTGTGCGTGTGCGTGTGCGTGTGTGTGTGTGTGTGTGTGTGTGCTGCCAGCGCCGACTCGCCTGCCTGGGAGAAAGGAGTCCAGTATGCAGAAGGGCAAAACTTGGCACGCCTTCTGATGGAAGCTCCAGCCAATCACATCACGCCGTCGTCTTTTGCCAGCACCATTGAGGAGAAATTATCGCAGCTTGGCCAGGAAGTCGTCGTCCAAAAGAGGTTTGTTGGTCTCATAAAAGAGAAGCAGAAATGAGAACGTTGCATTTGCATATAAGCAGTACAGCAATGAGTGTGAGAGATTTGACCGCCTTGTTCTCCCAGATCCCAGGCTTGGATAGAAGAGCAAAATATGGGGGCCTTTCTTAGTGTGTCGAGAGGTTCTGAAGAGCCCCCTCTGTTCCTGGAGCTGCATTACAACGGCTGCCCCGACCGCACGCAGGCGCCGCTGCTGCTAGTTGGTAAAGGCATCACCTTTGACAGGTAAAGCATCCAGGCACCCACTGTTTCTTACGAGACGCCACCAAACGTGTGCACACTCTTTCAGCGGTGGAATCTCTCTGAAACCGTCGGCCTCCATGGACGCGATGCGAGCAGATATGGGCGGAGCTGCCACCATGTGTGCGTCGATCGTCACAGCCGCTGCTCTCAAGCTGCCTGTCAATATTATTGGTAATGTCATGTATTTCAACATATAATCGCTCAAAGTTGTGCTGCTTTTATTGTGGATTTTTGGTGTGATGGTGTGCTTGCCTCCTCCAGGTCTGGCTCCACTGTGTGAGAACATGCCGAGTGGAAAAGCTACCAAGCCAGGGGATGTTGTTACAGCCAGGAATGGAAAAACCATCCAGGTCTGTTGAACCCTTATAACACAAACATAACAGGAAGTTTCATAAACAAATGACAGCAAGTCCAATATGACATTAGGTCGATAATGTTACACATGTAGAAACAACAACTCAAAGTGTCTTCCACTTATCGTTCACTGCATTGTGCTCAAAACCCAGATATGTTCCCACTAGTAATGGGTTAAATACTGTGCATTTGACAGGGTTTCTGCCATATATAAACAGGTGTGGTACACCACCGCGCCATTAGAAAAACAATCTGCTTTTAAAGATTAAATCTCACGTGAACAAACATATTAAAACGCAGTTGAAACATGGAAACAGAAACGGATAACACTTAACATATCGTGGGGGCGGGGGCATGAACATGACATTTTACGCCGTGTTCTCCCGGGAAAAATTCCCCACAAAACATCACAATGAGTGAAGTCTGTTGCTTCAGGGGCTTAGCATTCCAGGCTGGACATATGAGGAGATGGACCGCATGAGGACTTGGATTGGAGGCAGATTTACTTGAGCATTTCCACTGTCACCAATTCAGTAAATGACAAAACTGGCCGTATTCCGTTCTGTTTTTTTTTTTTTTTTCGAGGGTGGATGAATGGACAGGAAGGCAGGGGTTGTTGGCTCCGCCACAGTTTCAAATAATCATAGCGGAAACCCTGTTTGACTGGTGTGTCCATTGACAGGTCGATAATACCGATGCCGAGGGTAGACTCATACTCGCGGACGCTCTCTGTTATGGACACACCTTTAACCCCAGAGCCATCGTCAACGTCGCCACGCTAACAGGTGCCAAGATAATTCACTTACAACTGTGCAACATTTGCTGTGTATTTGATGAGAAAAAGGGTTCTAATGAAAGTGTAATTACATGTATTTGTTGTAAAGGTGCGATGGATGTCGCTCTCGGGTCGGCTGCAGCAGGAGTCTTCACGAATTCTGACTGGCTGTGGGGGCAGCTCCACCAGGTTTGGCGTGACACATGGACAGCAGCCATGAGCTCATGTGACGACTCATTGTGTGTATGTGTAGGCTAGTGTCATGACCGGTGACAGAGTTTGGAGGATGCCTCTGTTCCAGCACTACAGCCAGCAGGTGAAAGACAGCCAGCTGGCTGACCTCAACAACATTGGCAAGTACAGCCGGTACGTATCTTGCTGATGGTCATCGGCTGCGGTAGAAGGCAGAGTGGTCCGTACATTCATCCGTGTCATTCCCCCCAGGTCTGGAGGTGCCTGCACTGCAGCGGCCTTTCTGAAGGAGTTTGTCACGTCTCCTCATTGGGCTCATCTAGACATCGCTGGCGTCATGAGCAACAAAGATGAAGTCCCCTACCTGAGGAAGGGCATGTCAGGGAGACCAACACGCACACTCGTGGAGTTTGCAGCTGGATTAGCCCAACAGGATTGACAAGAACATGACGTCTAGTGGAAGTTGTTTCCTGCCTCCAGAGAGGTTTAGATCTCAGTATCATCTCACTGAAACCTTTGACTGTTTCTTGTCTGTTTAGGACGATCTCTATTACATCATGTGCTCATTTATCAATATGTTTCACACCCGGAGTTTGTACTGTTTGACCATCATCAGCTATTGATATTAACTTTTGATATTAAACAGTATCAAATTGGGTTTTCTTACTGTCTTTATTAACCCCTCTGAAGTAACAACCTTCTTATTCCTCACACAGTACAGTAAATAAATACTGCAGATATTTAACAGAACATTCAAATTTAACTGACTCCTGTTTTTATTAACAGAATTGTGGTCCATGAAAAGAAGTAAGAGGCAAAGAGGAGAACAAAAAGCTTTCCTCAAAATAGCTTTTCCCCTGAGGGTGTTCTGTGCAGCACCAAAACACTGTGATGCTGATTGACTTTTCAATGGCTCTGTAGTATTTATTTATAAATGTTGAGATGCGAACTCATTTGGCTCCAACCTCCACACAGTCTTAAATTGTTTTATTTTAAATTACAAGACCTAAAAACGGCCCCGGAAAAAGACGTGTTTTGACTTCAGCGGCCTTTCATGTGCGCATGCGCAAGAGCACAACCGGACTAGACGAGGATGGCTTCATCCATGAGCGGAATGTTTCCTGGTCAACAGCCTCCAAACGTGCATCCCGTCGGGGGTCCGGGGGGTCCAGGACAACCCGGGTTCCCTGGTGTTGCTAACAGGAACCCGGGAAGCAACACGCTGGTCGACGAACTAGAAGCATCATTTGAGGTAAGACTTGGCGCACTGTTAGCATCGAATGCTAGGTAGCTACTGCTAAACGCTAGTTTTTCATTCTCATTTTTAACTTTATACGCTCCCTTTTTATTTACGTTCATTAAGTTTAACAAAATACATAAATTACTGCATAAATTAGCCACTATTAGTCTTAGCGCATGACGTTTCCATTAGCAAACGACTAGTAAACAAACTAGACAGATACTCGTACACAACTACAAAAACACAATGATTTTAGCCTTTTGATATTTGGTAGAAACCGGTTGCAACAAGAAGAAGAATGTTTAAAATATGACAATATAACTGAGGTTTATTTTGGGTGTATTTCTCTCCATACATCGCACGACTCCTCTTCATGCCAATGTTTTGTTCTGCTGTTGTTCAGGCATGTTTTGCGTCACTTGTCAGCCAGGACTACGTCAATGGAACTGACCAGGAGGAGATCCGAACTGGTAACTTTAAATTCTGTGTATGACGGTGCTTTTCTCTCCAATGAAAAGTGAGAAAAACGAATGCAGTTTTCTTGCTGTTCTTAAGCAAAATTGGAAATGAGTGGAAGTAAACTATATTATATGGTGTAAGCAAATGTCAAATTAAAACAAGTATGAAATCAAGCTTTGTAAAAATAGACTCCCAGGTGTCTGTGTGTGATGTTTTTTACCTTTTGATCATCGTGTTTTCTGCTTCAAGGTGTGGATCAGTGTATTCAGAAGTTCCTCGACGTGGCTCGACAAACCGAGTGCTTCTTCCTGCAGAAGCGGCTCCAGCTGTCTGTGCAGAAGCCTGAGCAGGTGGTGAAAGAGGTATGTCATTTCTATGACTTGACATGTGAATCACTCCGGACCTCGCGCGCATCGTTACTCATCACCTCTTTACTGTCCGTTTTCCTACCGTCTTCACACAAATGTTTCTTCTCACCCAAGGATGTGTCAGAGTTGCGCAACGAGCTGCAGAGAAAGGAGATGCTGGTTCAGAAGCATTTATCCAAACTGCACCATTGGCAACAAGTGCTGGATGATGTCAGTGGTCAGCACCGCAAGCCCACGGACCTTCCACCTCCAGGACCACTCACCTTCCTGGAACAGGCGTCAGCCAATTTACCCCCTGCTCCTTTGAAACCAAACTAGCGCTGTTGGTTGGAGGAGAGAAAACCTGTGGTTCACCCGTCGGCTCACTGAGCTGAACTCCTTTTTATATCTCCAGACTGTTGGCTGAGATGCTCGTCCAAGTGAAATGGATTGTATGAACATCAAATGTAACCATTTCAGGGTAAAAAAAATCTGTTAAATACGTGATGTTTTTTCCAGTTTTAGATTATTTGTATCATTCTCAGTACAATGCTGCATCATGTATTTAAAAGTGTTGGCAGAGGTGAAGAAACCTGATGTACGGCAGGGACCAGACTTTTCTGACTGAGCCGTGTGGCTTTGGTTCACTGTTCTCTGTGGACCGTCGCCAGCTGAGACACTAAGCAGAACAAGTCTGTTATGGTGTGAAATCGCTGAATGCATTAGAGACGACAAGCTGTCAGGCAGTTCAGATGGACTCGGAGGACGAGCATTTCTGCAGAACTCAGGGCTTTGCTCGTGGCACAATCGTGTGGTTGCGCATCCATTTCCACACATTTTAAAAACATCTTTTCGTACTTTATTTGTACATAACTGAATATGAATAAACTGTCAATTATGTTACATGTTTGTTTGTTTCACTTATGGACGCTGTCCTGTGAGCTTTCATTGGTCTTTAAAAACAACATTTTTTTGACAGTAATAAGACTGGGGCTTATATTAATTGTGGATTTCTCCCCTCAAAAATTAATGAAGATGAATAAATATGATGTTGAATCCTTAAAATAAATGAATACCCATGCTGTTGTTCACACACATATGGAGGCGACATGAACATGAGGCATCATGTGAGGTGTTCCTGATCTGTTGTGGTCAGCAGCTATTATGAATATGGAGGAACAGACAGATAAATACCATCTTGAGTCAGAGGAGGACCAACGATGGCGCGCACCCAAAAATCACACTGTTTTCTAGCATCTGTTATAAAGTTCAGGGATCAACCTGGGCACCTTTTAAAACTGCAGTTTTTATCATGTTAACAACAAAATTTGTGATGTTGGTTTTATGTTATTACTTGAATGAAAAATCAATAAACAAGCAGTCTATTCGATTGTTTTCCATCAATAATATATTGAGGTAGGTATAATAACTGTTCGTGACTGTAGTCCTTCAGATGACTCCTTGAAATAAAGTGGCTCACCAAAGTTTTCCGACAACTTTGTTTACAAATTAAAATATATGCGTTCCAAACGTTAGCGTTAAGAACAGCATCCAACGTTGACGCTTTATTTGCTGCATGAAAACCTCTCATTTAAAGTGGAATGCAGTCCATGTTTTTGTCTTCACAGTTTGTGTTTCCATTCACTTCAGTGAGAGAAGCCCATGTGAAATCCCTGAGGTGTCAGCATTCCACAGCCAGGGGGCGACACCGCCTCCTCCTGCAGGAGCTTCTTCTTCGCGCACTCTTCCTCGACTGTGCGTTTAATCGGCGGCTGGGGAGAAGCAGGCAGCTTTGTCCGTCTGCCCCTCTCACCCAGAAACACCCGGAGGGAAGTGAGCCAAAACGGGAATAGCAGAACACACTTGAAGCGGTGCGGAGTTCCGGAGCGACTCGTCTGTTACCGGGGAGGGTGTCAGCGTGCTCGCGGTCTGTTGCTGTATTTTCATGAGGCAGCCTCGTTATTCAGGGCGACCGCCAGTCAGCATCGCCGCCTCGATTCCCGGAATCCAATGCTGAAAATCGGACCACCTCACACAGAACACACCGTGGATATGGAATGGTGCATGCTGCCGGGTCAAGTTTTCAGCCTCTGAACCCCACCGGAATCATGGACAGTCATCCGCTGTAAGTGTCCGTGTGTTGACGTTTCCCGGTGACTGATGGTGCCGCAGTGACAGAGACAGAAGCCGGGGAAAGCCGCGCGCTGCCGGGGAGGGCAGTGGCTGACACCCCGGTGTCCTGACTGGAGCATGGTGGAACGTTTGTTTTGTTTACTGTGTGGGTGGAAGTGAGACAAAACAAGCCATGTGATGCAGTGATCCACGGCTGTCTTGAGAGTGTAATCAGATTAATGTTCATCTCAGAATCCAGATTGGTATGAATCTCGGTGAGTGAGTTTCAGTTGCCTCACCTGTCACTCGGAGACGCAACCGCCATAAATCCATGAGAAGAACACACACTTGCTGCAGATGGGTTTTCTCAACAGCACTGAATGAAGATCTCGTGACTCTGGAGGCCTCTTTAATCCAGCGCTGTCACTGGAATTCTGAAGAAACATGTCAAGTCAAAATGAAGAAAAAAAAAAGATATATATATATATAACAATTGATATGATCTAATCATTTACAGTTTGAATATTGGCAAAAAAAATCTGAGAAAAGATAACTTGCTGAAAAGTGATTTATGAGGAAAAAATGTATGCAAAGTCCCCGATCATCTACCAAAAATAATAATCAAATGTACTTAAAATAAGAGCTAAAATTATAAACATAAAAATAACATTATTGATGGTATACATAAGGGTAACGTCCTGATATTAGATCAAGAAGTCCCCATATCAATTATTTATTGTCTTTTCTACCGCGTGCACTACGTCCTGCAGTTTGACCCAGAATGTAAACATTAATATTTTTAATAATGCACCGTGTCAGAGGGTTGTATTTAAGGTACTGGTACCAGTGAGAGTAGAACTAATATAATGATTCAATTGTGTTGATGAAACCCCATGTCTTTTTCTGTTTGCAAAATTGCTAGTATTTGTACTGTATGAAAGTACCTTAAGATTAATACTTCTACAGCAAAAAAGCAAATACAAAAACTTTCATGGAAATGAAACATTTTAATGTTCTAAACATTAGTTGTTTTATTGCTGGATCCAGTCAGAAGCCTGCGATAAGAGCAACAATACTACATCGAAGTGTTTAAGCCTCTGACCTCTGGTGTCAACAAAACACTTCCCACTGAGCTGCTCCTCTTTTATGGCAAGAGGCGGATGTTGAAATGATGAAAAATGTTGCGTCTGCCATGTGATTGGATGATTTGCATCCTGGACAGCAGAACAGATGGGTCACATGACACCCATACACGTGCAGCCTGTGTAGCATGTTTGTGTTGTCACTGGTACCAAAAGCTCAGTGAAAATAATGTGACTTTCCCCCTTGACTTCAGTGATATCCAAACTAAAACTGTCGTGGGTGTGTCACAGGTGCACTCGGCTTTGTCCGCACTCGCTGGATAAGGAGGACGGAGTGGAGAGACAAGGGCCTGTTACACTCAACCCTCGGCACATGAGGAAGGCTTTTAAAGTCATGAACGAGCTGCGCAGGTATTAACCCCCCCCCCCAGACGTCCAGCCACACACACCCCTGACCCCTGTCTCTCTGCTCTCTACAGCCAGAGCTTGCTGTGTGATGTCACCATTGTGGCGGAGGACGTGGAAGTGGCTGCTCACAGAGTCGTTCTCGCCGCGGGTAGCCCGTACTTCCACGCCATGTTCACAGGTTTGTCTCCACCCATGACATTTCGGATTAACATTGGGTGGTTCTGAGGCCCACCCCTGCCCCCCACTCTGCACTGGCACCTCTAATGACTCGCTTCCTCGGCTTCTACTGTGTTGTGTGAGCGAGTTCTGCATGCACACTATTTTGACTCATTTGAATTTGACTGTTAAAGTTATGAGTGAATTCTAGAGATAAAGTCAGTGACTAGAATTTATTTATGAGATTTTTACAATATGGAATTAGGCAGCAAGAAGACGTGTTTTTGGAGAGGTAGAACATTTGGATCTATTAAAGCAAAATCCTTCGTTATTGTTCATTTTTATATGATTTTTTTTCATCTGTCTTGAGGAACCTTGAAATATATTTGCTATAAAGAATAATATAAAATGTATAAATATATCATCATTTTATCTAATGTATAAAAACTAGAAAAGTATCACTAAGTTGTCTTTTCTGTGGTAATTATTTGTTATATTAAAATAATACAATAAATAAGGAAAAAGATAAAGTAATCTAAATGGAAATTTAATTGTCATTATAAATGAATCGATATGTTTGGGGACAAATATACAAAATATACAAAAAACAAATCTAAATAAGACAATAAAATGTATAGTTTTAAGAAAACAAATAACAAACAATAACACAAGTTGAGTCAATTATATATATTATATATTATATTATATATATATAAAATTACAAATTAATATTACAAAAAAAATCTAAAATGTTGATAGTCAATAAAAAAAACAATAGGAAGAAGCTTGAACACTGAGTTCAAAAAGTGACAACAAAACGGAATAATAAAGAAATAAAAAATCATTTATTGTTCTCTAACATGAGTTTTGGTGACTGATTTTCCTAAATAGTTTGGCTGTGCGGTTGTGTAGGCTGCACCTGATTCCTCACAGTTCCTGTGCACAAGTTCTCTTAGTTCCAAACTGCACTCACCTCCAGTATTGAACTGCCATTCACGGCGTGTGTGAACCCAACAGGGGAGATGGCAGAGAGCCGAGCCAAGCGGGTCAGGATTAAAGAGATGGACGGCTGGACTCTGGCGCTGCTGGTGGACTACATCTACACCGCTGAGATACAAGTCACCGAGGAGAATGTGCAGGTGACTGGCTTAAATGAGACTGTACTTTCATTTGTCCCGATCCATTTTATTGATCCTGATTCACTTGTGAAGCGCTTCTCAGAGAGCTGAAAGCAGCAGAACAGAAAGGCGACCCTGACAAGTGCTGTACCGGGTCGGACCGATGGCAGATATGCCGTTCTGTGTGACCCAGTGTATTTTTCCTGCCACCTGATAGAATAAAGCTAATGACCTGGCTGAAGAGGAACGAGCAAAGACGTCACTTCTGAAGCTGACCCGTGAAGCTGTCTGAGCAGAACCAGAACAGAGAGTGTCATATCTTCCTCAGGCGCTGCTTCCAGCCGCCGGCCTGCTGCAGCTGAACGAGGTGAAGAAAACCTGCTGCGAGTTCCTGAGCTCGCAGCTTCATCCGTCCAACTGTCTGGGGATACGAGCCTTCGCCGACCTGCACGCCTGCTCCCAGCTCCTGGCCCAGGCCAACAGCTACGCAGGTTCTGATTCATCAGCATGACTGTGACCCGCGTGTTGATGTGTGAAAAGTCCAAATGTTTACTTTATTCCCCTCAGTTGGACTGAAACATGAATGTACACTCGTAATTGCAACAAATGAAACACTGAAACGTTGTTCTTGTTCAGAGCAACATTTCACAGACGTCGTGGGCAGTGAGGAGTTCCTAAATTTGGGCATGGAGCAGGTGTCCAGCCTCATCGCAAGCGACAAGCTCACCATCCCCACCGAGGAGAAGGTTGGTGCTCACCCTGTCAACAGCACGGGACGTGACCCGACAAGTGCTGATGTTTTTTTTGCGTTGCAGGTGTTCGAGGCCGTGGTGGCCTGGGTCAACCACGACAAAGACGTGCGGCAGGAACACTTGGCTCACCTGATGGAGCACGTTCGCCTGCCGCTGCTCTCCAGGGAGTACCTGGTGCAGGTGAGCGCAACGTCTCGACGGACCATCCTGAAATGTCCTCCTGCATCTTCATGAGAGTCCAAGTCACGATTTACAGAACCTGTAATACAAGTAAAAAAAAACATATAAGAATATTTGACACAAGAAGCCATATACCTTTTTCAAGAAATAAATGTTACATTTATGTGACAATATTTCTTAAAATAATTGTCATAAATGTTTCTATATTGCTTTTAAGAAATTAATGAAAAATCCAAATCCAACACTGCACCGAAAAAGTTTAAATTTACTAGCGCAAAATATGGGATTTAAAATATTAATATTTGAATATAAGACAAGGAAATTGAGAAATGTTTTTGATCAAAAATATTTTTGAAAATATATATTCTAATATTTAAAAAAACAGTTTTTTTCATTGGAAAACTTGACTGGGAAATCACTGATATTTTCTGAATACTTGAACCCTCAACGTCTGTATTGATGTCTGAAACGGTGTGTCTCAGCGTGTGGAGGAGGAGTCTCTGGTGAAGAACAGCAGCGCCTGCAAGGACTATCTGATCGAGGCCATGAAGTACCACCTGCTGCCGGCCGACCAAAGAGCTCTGATGAAGACGGCTCGCACCCGCATGAGGACGCCGGCCTGCTGTCCGAAGGTAGGACTCCAGCGGAGAAAACCTTTCGACCCATCCGTGACTCTTTCTTCTGCTTGCTCCAGGTGATGGTGGTGGTTGGAGGGCAGGCTCCCAAGGCCATCCGGAGTGTGGAGTGTTACGACTTTGAGGAGCAGAGATGGTACCAAGTGGCTGAACTTCCGACACGGAGATGCAGAGCAGGTAGGACATGGCTCTTACGGAGTACAATGGTTCTGATATCAAGCTAGAAATTATTCATTTAAGATGAGTTTGTTAGCCCTCAGTTCTCTGTCTCATTTGAGGAAACAAAGGAAAGTAATAACAAATTTTAGGGCTCAATGTTTTGTCAGAACCGGAGAAAACTGTCATTTTTATTTCCTATAATACGCAATGCAAAGTTAAATCATTGAAGTAAATGAATGTTTTGAAGGTGTTCTTCTTCACTCACATACTTACTTGGTAGGAAAGAAAGGAAGCTTGCGCTGCTGCCATCTGCTGTCCGTTTGACCGCATTACACTCGGAAAACTTGAAATAGATGTAAATACATATAGGACAGTGATTTTTAATCATGAAAGTCTGTGTGGGAGCAAAAGCATAGTTATAAATAAAGATCAAAACTGGTACGTCCTCGTCCTTGATTCCATTGTAGCTGTCATGGCAACAATGACAAGACTCAAAAAATTCCACTGACTATTGATGGATGTTCAAAAAAACCCTTGGTTTTACACCCCGGTCCTGGTCAGGTGTGGTGTATGTCGGCGGCTGCGTGTACGCAGTGGGAGGCTTCAACGGTTCCCTCCGCGTGCGGACGGTGGACTGTTATGACCCCCTGGTGGACCGGTGGACCAGCGTGAGCAGCATGCAGGACAGACGGTCCACACTGGGAGCGTCGGTGCTCAACGGTCTGCTGTATGCAGTCGGGGGGTTCGATGGCAGCACAGGTGCGTGCGGCACATTCAGACACCTGCCATGACCTCAACAGTCAGTTTATATATCTGTTGGTTGTATCAGGTCTCTCAACGGTCGAGGCCTACAATGCCAAAACGGACGAATGGTTCCACGTTTTGCCCATGAGCACCAGACGTAGCAGCGTGGGTGTTGGTGTGGTAAATGGTCAGTACTCTGGTATTAATATTTAGCATTATATATTATTATCTTAGTATGAAGGTCAGTAGTTCTCCCCTTGTTCATGAAGTTTCCTTTCCCCATTAACTGGTCCGTCCTGACCTTTCAGGGATCCTGTATGCAGTGGGCGGCTACGACGGCGCGACCAGACAGTGCCTCAGCACAGTGGAGGCCTACAACCCGAAGAGCAGCACGTGGAGTTTTATCGCTGAGATGGGAACGCGACGCAGTGGAGCTGGTGAATTTGTCTTGCTTTGTTTTCTTTAATACCTTTCACTGTAGCCACATTATCGGTCATAACTTATGAACAAATTAAATTATGTTTAATTTATTTATATATATATAAAGTTTATTAAACTTGTAACTGGGGCATTACAATTGAGTTTAAGTTGGTTTAGGGTGAGAGGCTGGGTAAAGCACGGCGGCAAAATGAGAGGTCCCCACAAAAATAGAAATAAAAACGTGTGTTTCTCCACTTGTGTATTGTGCACAATCTCTGAAAAAAAAGTTCTGAATTCAAGTTCATTTTGTGTTTGTTTTGTCACACTGCTGCCCCCTAGTGACCACAAATGTTTTCACGTTGGTTTTGTGTAACTATAATGCCTTTAGGGTGAAATACTTCCTCACAATCGACAAGGTTTCAGGTGCTGAAGGTGGTGGGCGTGACAGGAAGAACTCATGATGGAGCTAAGAGACGCCTGGTGTGTGTTTCAGGTGTAGGCGTCCTAAAGGGTTTGCTGTACGCCGTGGGAGGTCACGACGGGCCGCTAGTGAGGAAAAGCTGCGAGGTTTACGACCCAGCATCCAACAGCTGGCGACAGGTTGCCGACATGAACATGTGCCGCCGCAATGCAGGTGAGAAACGCTTCCCGCGACATGAAAAAAACAGGACTGAAACGCTCAGACTGTGAAGAAAGCGCCACGTTTCAGGTGTTTGTGCGGTCAACAACATTCTGTATGTGGTGGGCGGCGACGACGGGAGCTGCAATCTGGCCTCCGTGGAGTTTTACAATCCAAATTCAGACAAGTGGACGTTACTGCCGTCTTGTATGAGCACAGGACGCAGTTACGCAGGTCAGCGTTTTTTTTTTTTTAAAAAAAGCTCTTTCAGCAGGTGACATCCGAGCTGATCTCTGTGGTGTTCTGCAGGTGTGACGGTGATCGACAAGCCCTTATGACTGCTCTGACAGCTGCCACTGATTTGGAGCAGAACCATGCTGATCTTGGCTCTGTCTGTGATGCCAAGACTTCAATGTTGGGCAGCGTTGGCACCTGCACCGACGAAGAGCAGGGCAGGATTGTTGTCGCTCACGACTGCAACGTCCACGACGACGACGATGATGATGATGATGATGATGATGGTGAAGATATTTGCACTTGGCCAAACGGGGGAGCTGGTTGAACCTGTGTTTTAAACTGGCGGGTCGCACGCCTGAACCGCCGCCGGGCCGCTGATCGTGAGCTGCAGAATAATTTCAAAGTGGACATCTGCCGAGCCTCTTCCGCAGCGAAGACTTGAGAAGCACTCGGGACTTGAAATCTTTGTTTTACATTTCATATATTGCAGAGAAGGAAATGTGCGTACGCCCTGGCTTTTTAACAGCGCTCATCGCTTGCACATGTGAGCCTGTGTGTTTGTGTACGTCTGTGCGTGGTGATGTCTGGTCCAGCGCCGCATGAACGCACACTGACCTCTGACCCGTTCCAGTGTTGCCGTGTGGCTGTTCAAGAGTGCCTGAATATGAACACCCTTTGTTATGCTTTCAAGAAGGGGGCGGGGCTGACGTGCCAGCTGGCTGGATCAGTGACGGAGGTTCTGCATGAAAACAGTGCTGCTTGTTGGGATTTTTTTTTATTTTGCCAAAAACTCTTGGGAGCTGGAGGGAGAAGCTTCAGTGCTTTGTTGTCAGCCGGCAGCCATGTTTTCTGTGGTGGTTGCCACTCATAGCCACACTGCATGCTCTCCACTGCTGAGCTTCGATCGTGCCAACTTCTTTCTCGCTGTAGCAGTTCTGACTACTGAACACCCTGACATACTATGAATGTGCCAATTTTACGACGTCTCTTTCGTTCCCCGCCGAGCTTTTCGTTGTCTCTCTATCTCTGGAAAGTGACCAAACTCTACTTTTTATTTTCTTACTCGTCGATCTCTCTCTTTCTATCTCTCCTCCCATTTGAAAACTTTGCTAGTAACTGATATTGCTGTTTCTCGTCCGTGTATAAAGGAATGTCAAGTAGGCTAATGACTTTGAAATGTTTTACCACTTGTTTTATGTTCTCGTTAATAAATATGCTTCTTGTATTTAAAACTGTGGAAAGCTACACTTTTTTAAAATATTGCCACATTAGTAAACATTGAAAATGGCACTGGTTTTTAATTTATTACTGGAATCAGAGTGTGTCAGACGGACTGCTCGCGTGGAGCGTTATGAATATATTTAAATAAATATATTGTTTGTTTTTTATGTTCAACACTGCAGCTAATATTTTAATTCAGTGGGTTTTTTTAAATTAACTTTCTTTTATTAATTATTTGTGAGGACCTCCCATTGTCATAACCCTTTCCCCAGCCTCTCACTCTAAACCTAACCATCCAAAACAAATGGCTCACCTGAACCAGGACTCTGAACTAAACTTAAACCCAATTATAATGACCTAGTTATTTTGAAGTTTTCACCCACAAAACTCTGTGGACCGGCCGAAATGTCCTCAAAAGATTGGTCTACACAAGAATATTTATTCCAGGAACACAAACATACTAATAAAGAGGCTCTGCTGCAAAATAAAATTCTAAATGTTTGTCATTTCAAAATGACATCAACTTAAAGTAAACAAAATGACCGTCTCACTCAAAAAATGCTACGTTTTGTATTGGTGCAATATTTAATACATGCCAAAGTAAATGACTCGGTAATGGCTGAACCTCGTTCTTTCAGACTTCTGTGAATTCTTAAAACATGCAAAAGCATTACCATAATACGCCCCCTTTTTATTTGTACGTTAAAACCTTTTTCACACATCATCATTTGCGCAATAATAAAGACGCTAAGCAAAGCTATGCCATAAATCAAAATACGCTTTTCTACGACTAAAAACATAGAATTAAAATATTTAATATTACTGACTTATTAATTTCCTAATATTCACCCATTTTATTAATAATCGTCTACATAATCTGTTATTCAGTGCTGTTTAACCTTCATTGAAATGACGCATTTGAGAAGTTCGACTGTCTAAAGTTGGCCGTGTGCCATGCTTTAAGTTTAGGACTTCGCTGCAGTGTGTGTTTCAGGTGAAGAGTCACTCCATGTTCCGCAGATGTTCCACATGTGAGCGACTCTCCAGGGCCCTCCTCCGCCCGCGCTCGCCTCTCAGCACTGGCGACGTTATGAAAGTCAAAGTCTGCTCTGATTGGCTGTTGCTGCAGAAACGCGCAGTCTCACTATCATCACTCCATCCGCCCCACCAATCAGAGAAGGCGCTGGCTGCTGTAACGTCGGTCTCCTCTCCCGTTGACCAATCAGAGCGCTCCTTGCAACTGTACTTGACCGAGCGGCTACTCTGCAGCTGCCCAGGTAGACGCGGACGATCGCGGCGCTCAGGTCAGTGAAACGACGCAACAATATTGACAACTTTGTTAAGTTAGCTATAGTAGGATTTATCGTAGTAGCAATGCAGAAGTGCTTGTCGTCACCGAGGCGACTGGACCTGAGAGGACTAGCTCGGTTAGCTGGCTAACTGGCAGCTCTGTTGAAATGTGAGAAACTTGGAAACTTAATACGGATTTAGAAACGACAACTCCGGAATATTCTGAGGTTAGCGGTTTGTCTTATGTAATCGGTAATACTGCACAATCCAACCGTCATTATTGTAATTATTACCAGCTATTACTGTAATACACCCAGAAGAGACTGTCTTGTTTTGTTTAGTTATTGATGTGAACTCACCAATGAAACATTTTAGACCACGTTGTTGCCTATCGTTTGTACTTTACTGTGTCTTTCAAGAAGACAGTAGGACATGTGCAGCTGGTTGTGTTGCTGAGATATTATCATCGTTATAATATATGAAGTTAAGCTTTTAATCAAGCATTACATTATGTATGTAAAAAATAATTTTAGATGGGGGACTCGATCACATTTATAAGAGACTTCATCATCAATATTAGTCATCAATTTTCAATATTTGGCATGAGAGTGAAGAAGCTAAGAACAAGTGCAGTGGAGAGAAAGCTTTTGTGATGAATCTACAATGCTTTTTAATGTCGAATTGATCAAAAATGAAACTGCTTTCTTTTGTTCTTCAGAACGAATTTGATCATGTCTTCTCCTGTGTGGTTTCAGAGGGCTTCCAGTTTAGTCAGCACTCGGGCCAGTCATCATGGAGGTGAACGGAACCACTAACATCTTGAGCTCCGCCTACTTGGCAGCAGAGTACGTGGACGCGGTTTTACCGGAGAACCCTCTCCAGCCGTCCCTGAAACACGCCTGGGACTACATGCTGAACAACTACACCAAGTTCCAGATCGCCACCTGGGGCTCGCTCTTCGTCCACGAGTTTGTCTACTTCCTGTTCTGCCTCCCAGGTTTCATCTTCCAGTTCCTGCCCTTCATGCAGAAGTACAAGATCCAGCAGGTCAGTGTGAGCAGGCTTTTATCTGAGCTTTGTTTTGAGAAGCTAAAATCTGATAATCACCACTTGCTCTATTTCAGTCCAATAATTCAGTTAATTACACAAAAATATATAAAATTATTTTTATAAATACTTATTATAGTATACATGGTAAACATATAAGATATATTATATATATATATCTTATATATACTACAGATATATATACTACACTTTTGAATTTGAATCACAAAGTAAATATCATAAATATATCATCAAAGGTAATATCAGATGAAAAATGTTTTTTAATTCATTATCAAAAAATCTAATAAGAGGTGGATAAATATGTGTTAATAATAATTATTATTTGTATCTCATATACAATTTTATTGAATAGTATATAATGAATGATTACCAGTTTATGTATAAGTACAGGGTTTTTTGATGAAGTGCTATTATTGTTTATTATATTATTTACTTGAAAAAATGAATAGAAAAAAGTCAAATTAGCAGTTTTTATTATTTAAAAAAAATCTATTAGAATAATAGTTGAAAATGTATTCATTAATTTTGGGATAATTAGTTGTACAAATTTAGTCTGAAATGTTTTGTAGAATTGATAAATAACATGCATTTGAATGTTGGAGTTTATAGTGGGATGTTTTTACTCTATTATTAGTACTAACAACTTAATTAACTGCATTTCATTGTACGTTATATTAAGAACTATGTAATTCAGAATTGTCTGATTTTAATCTACTGCTACATATATAATAATAACTATTATTATTTGCCATCAAGGCATCCTGAACAATTACATTCAAATGGTGTAGTTTGATTGTATGCATGTATTATTTTGATAGAAAAAAGATAAAGAAAATTCTTTCAAGTGTCAGAGTGGATTGAATCTACTGGCTGAATCTTTAAGATCCGGGTTCCAATGGCTCCCGCGGCAGCACCAAGCCATGTTCATCTACATCCCGATTCATCTTCAGTCTTTTGGCTGCGCATTTCACAAGGGCCACAGAGAACCTTTGTGCTTGTGTGCAGGACAAGCCTGAGACCTGGGAGAAGCAGTGGCGATGCTTCAAGATGCTTCTCTTCAACCACTTCTGCATCCAGCTCCCACTGATCTGCGGGACCTACTACTTCACCGAGTTCTTCAACATCCCGTACGACTGGGACTCCATGCCCCGCTGGTCAGTATTTTCTACCTGCTCGTATATTGAGTGGAAGGAAGCAGATGAGACGTTGTCTTCCCCTCAGGACGTACCTGCTGGCTCGGTGCTTCGGCTGTGCCGTCATCGAAGACACCTGGCACTACTTCCTCCATCGGCTGCTGCATCACCGCAGGATCTACAAATACATTCACAAAGTCCACCATGAGTTCACAGTAAGCCAGCAGAGCACGGGAGAAGACAAACAGACCCACCATCCCTCAGTTACTCATTAACACCGCTTCCTTTTCACCAGGCTCCCTTCGGCATGCAGGCAGAGTACGCGCACCCTGCTGAGACCATCATCCTGGGGGCCGGATTCTTCATCGGCATCATGATCTTCTGTAACCACGTCTTCTTCCTCTGGGCCTGGGTGTCCTTCCGTCTGCTGGAGACCATCGATGTCCACAGGTGAGACCAGGAACTGTCGCTGACTGATTTCAGCATTACTCTTAGTATTCAGCGGTAATATTTAATTTTGCAAGATGTCCATTGATTGAATTATATTTATGAAATGTTCATAAATATGAAATTAATTAAAAAGGACGCACAATTTCATCGGAAATTCTATGTTAAAATGTAATTACAGTCACTGCGTAAATATGACTTTCTAAATATTTAAAATACAAAATCATTATCAGTCTACTGAGCTGTTTGAAACACTTACCGATCACGATTATAAGAGAAAGGATTCACCTTCGTGGAGCGAGTGTCCGCACACACATCCTTACGTCCAGTAGATGGTGCTGTCGCGCGATTTCATCTGCTCACGGTGACCTGTGCTCCGAACACGACAAGAAGAAAGCGGAGTCTTCGGTGTGTGTTCTGCGATGAAGAACAGTAGCTGGTGAATTTCTCAAAAGCTCAAGAGCCAATTCAGTTTATTACATTGATCAGTCACTCCCGTTTGAACAGTTGCAGCAGCCCTTTCTTCATACACAAAGCTAAGGTGACTCCTCTATAAGATTTATTTACAGTGTATTTTTCAGCTCCCTAAAACGAAAGACGCTATGTTGATTTAATTTTTTGGGATTTTGGATGTATAAGAGAAATGTTCTCCATCTTATATTCCAGTGCAGCAGTTCTGTTTTTGTGGAAGCTGAGCTGGATGCACAATAGTTCATTATAAAATAACACCCTCTGTTCTGGTCTCGCAGTGGCTACGACATCCCCCTGAACCCGCTCCACCTCATCCCCTTCTACGCCGGCACCCGCTTCCACGACTTCCACCACATGAACTTCGTGGGGAACTACTCCTCCACCTTCACCTGGTGGGACAAGCTGTTCCAGACGGACAACCAGTACAACAAGTACATGGAGAAGCAGGGCGAGAAGAAGGAGCAGTGAGGAGGTGGAGACTGAGGTCGCACTGATGTGTCTGCCGTGCCTTTGGGCTGAGACGGTTTCAACCACCAGGAGCAAATAAAACCGTGTGTCGCCCTGTTTGTCACCACACTTCTGTTTCTTCTCACACTTCCCCTTGATAAACCCTGAGTCAGAGTGACTCCTGCACTTGAGAGGAACTGTTTTTTTAGATGCTCCTGTGGCTGCATTTTATTCCAAGTCTGAGTGTATTTGTTGATAAAAGAAAGGGAATGTTTTTTGAGGTCAGAATAAAACTATATATGTTTAATTATAATCCTGCGTAACAGAGCAGCGTCTTGCTTTTCTCGTCTGACTTTCATCCCCACAAACACCCTCTTCATCATGACTTCTAGTCTGAATGCCTATTTGGATGGGAGGTATCAATCTGGTGGGGGACCGGTGGAGCTGCTGAGGGGAGAAGCCTCTGCTGCACTGTGGCCACACCCCTGCAGCTCCATCCTGCTCACACAATATTGTCAAGTTACACGACGGAGGAACACACAGGAAGCACCTTCATTCCCCTCACATTTTACCTACATTGTTTTCACATATAATGTAAAGTAGTAGACAGTGACTCTTTCTCCTTTTTACTGCTTACATTTCAAGGTTAATAAGTATATTCATTGTTACTTTTTCATTTGTCCACTGAAATGAAGTTTGGACAATGGCTTTCAAATTTATTTTAATTGATTTTAGACAGTATGACGCGCATACTAATGATAACTAAGAACACGACTCACACAATAATGAAACTTAAAATGAAAACGCAAAGACATACAACAAATGAATGAAAGAGTGTTGACTTTCCCCACTGTAGTACTAAGAAATACACCCAAAAAGGCAACCTCAACGTGACAGAAATTCACCCAAGACACATTGATATGTATCACGAAAAAAAAACAGCAGGAGAAATGCTCATACAATAAAAAGGAAAATAAGCCACAAGACTGATAGAAACAGACAGAAACACACACATGAAAAGCGCACAAACTGTATCGACCAAAACTGACTGAAGGAAACAGATAGAGAAACCAAATGTATGAAAAAAATTAAAATGGTAATGATATTACAAAGGAAAAACAGAAAAAACGCAAAACAAACCCAGCAGATAGACGCACAGGACGCTCAAAAATGATCAACAATACTGTCGAGAAAGCACACACGCTGACAAAATAGTGACACTTTTTAAGGACAAATGCATTTCATCGTTTGTCATTTGTTGTGGCATAAACATTTTTTATATAATGAGCTTCTACCTGTCCAGCGGTTGGTGCGACTACGGCAGGGCTTCAGTCTTATTTTGAAAGGGCAGATCGGAAGTGACTTTATCCAGCACTACAACCTGACACGCCAGTCTTCTCTCAGGTAGCGGCGCATCGCGGACACGCAGATATTTATATCCCACAGCGAGAGGTCGAGTGGATCGAACCGCGGAGGAAAAGAACCCGACAAGATGAAGTCGTTCCTCTCGGTGGTCGTGTTGGGGGCGCTCCTCGCCCTGGTGAGCGGGGCTGGTTCGGATGGAGAGATCTCCTTCGAGTACCACCGCTACGAGGAGCTGCGGAAGGCGCTGGTGTCCGTGTGGCTGCAGTGTCCCACCATCACCCGCATCTACACGGTGGGGGAGAGCTTCGAGGGCCGAGAGCTGCTGGTGCTGGAGATGTCCGACAACCCGGGGACGCACGAACCTGGTCAGTTTTACGCGCGCAATCATCCTCGTTAACCTCCACTTTAATTCATCTTTTCAAGCGGAATATGACATTTGAGGCTCTGGTGGAGAGGTGCGGACCCTCAGGGCGGGCAGGTAGGGGCCCTGCTGCGCCCTGATCGGGGTGATAAATGGAAGGATGGGACACGATGAGCCGCCATTTTAGTGGTTGATAAGGATTTTCACGGTGATCCAGAGTCGTGATTGTGAGAAAACACCGCACGGAGCGCTTCCACTGCGCTAGAATGAACCTGAAATTATCGCGTCTAATTTGACGGAAATGTAAATATTAAATGAGTATCTTTAATCGTGAGGTCTGCGCAAATAGAACGATCTCATCACCTAGAAAATCTTCAACATCAAAGCTGACCTCAATTCTGACTCAATGTGCCCATTTAGTATTTTCAAAAGCAGTTTTTCATGGCGTCTTTATTGCCACCTGTAATGTAATGTGAATAGGTGGTGCACACATTTAAACATTGAGAAACTGAAACAGACCCTTCAAATCCTGAAAAACACACGCTTTTGGTGTGAGGCCTTTGAACGCTTCTTGATTTATATCTTCATTTTCTCATCAGTAATCAATATATATTGTGTTACGGGCCTCAAAAGGGGCTGCGGTCTAGTTCAGTTGCAGATATGTTTTAGCTTAAACTACACTTTTGTTTTTTGGGTCAGTACTCCAGATACTTTAGTTTGGCACATCAAATATGGTCGCTGGACATGTTGTCATACTGGGCTCCAGTTACCTCGGAAGTGGGAAGTTGCAGCTGGGAATGACGTCACAGATGAGTTCAGTGGGTTCCAGTTGTTGCAGTCGGAAAAGAAGATAGTGTTCTTCTTCTAATTTTCCCCCAGTTCACCGACAGTTATTACCATCAATACAGCAAAAAAGCCAAAATACACCTCAGATGAAAAGGCTAACAACAGTGTTAGATATCCCACGTGTAACAGTGCTCATCCATGCCGCATCGACCAATCAAATGCGAGTGTTGCGACACGTGAGATGTGAACAACACCGAGATATTGCCCGAAAACTAATATGGCGCCCGTGATGTCAAAGCATGAGATCAGCGAAATTACCTGGGAGAAAAAAAAGAGAAAAAAGGAAATTCATATGATGCCATTACAATGGCACTATACCGGCACTAAAGATCGGAAATTTAGGGCGTCCTGCTGAAAATACAGGGTGTCGGATTTCTCATGTTTTTCCATGTAGGGCCCCCCCATGAGGTCCGTCTAGCTAAAAGCCAGATAATGATGTCCAGGAAAGCTGTTTACTAGCGCGTGCCCTGACCGCAAATAAGCAGCCTCACATAAGCAACACACATGTGCCACACACAAAAACTACCAAAAATGCTGTGGTCAAGACACTTAAATTCTTAAGTTTTGAAGCAAAAGCTTATCTCATTTGTTCATCATTTGTTAGGTGGTTGTTTGGCTGGCTATGAAGAGGAAACAAATTCACGGGATGTTTTTGTTTCTTTCGTCGCATTTCAATGATTCACAACTTCTACTTCCATATTGGATTACGTACTCCGGGCAATGAGGAATTTCCGATTGGATCCTACATCGTAGGCGTAACTGGGCATTTTCCAGTTGTGAGCACAACTTGAACGCACCATAACATTGCGTACCTTAGCCTGTTAGCTCTAGGTTGGCAATTTTTAGGACCACATTGCTGAAAATAAGGTTCAATAATTGTATACAAAATATGAAACAGCAGAGAATATATAGCATTTAGCATCATTTTCTAGATGAAATGAATTGCCTGTGAAGTGGGCATCTGTCCATCCCTCGTATTTCAGTGTAGAATTGTGTTGCCAGGGTGTGTTTGTGTGGTCTGATGGATTTTACTGTTTTCCAGTTTGCGTTTGCTCAATAAGCTCGTAACAGTTCAGCAGGCGTACGCACACATGAGTCACGGTAGCAATGTGGAGTCCTTATTGCAACCAGATGACTTTCCGAGCTGCGGCTCCATCGACAACCCCTCCTTCCCCCGGTGCTCCCTCCCTCTCTTATCTTACACCGTCGGAAAGAGGTGAAATATTCGATGTGACCCTGTCTGATGTGAGGTAGAGCTGAAATAGCGGTTGCCGTAGCGACAAATCGGCTTAGTGTCCTGAGCTCACCGACGGCTCGTGGTTGGCCGGACGGCAGACCTGAGCTGCTGCATCTGTTAGTAAACTGCCATCTGTCACACTGCAGGACACAAGATCTGACCATTGACAACATTGTCAACATGCTGTGCAGCTGAGTGAGACATGATTGAATCACGCACTTAAAGAGTTCCGGTGTGGAAGATGGCTGCGGACAAATTAAAGAACACCATATAGAATCAAAATGATGATGAAATAAGTCATAAGCCAATCCCCGCTTCCACCTGTCCTCTTCATGTCATCTTGATGACCAGAAGTCATGATGACTCTTCGTGGAATAAAAGTAAAAGTTAAATAAAATAAAATGAAATAATATTTAATATAATAATTTAAAATAGAGTTTATTATTTAATTTCAATGAAAAGAAAAACAAACAAAAACTTTAATAGTTTTCTTTTGTTTGCTTTTTAGATATTTATTTTAAAAATGTTTATTTTAAATTGAATTGCTCATTTCAGAAAGCATTTTTTGTGACAGAATGTACATGTACATGATGAAAAAAAATATAGATGTATAATTAAAACAGTACGACACATTATTATTATCATTCTAAGAAATGTTTATGTAATTTGCATTTGGAAAATGAAATTCAATAGGAGAAGAATGAGAAAAGACTGGAAAAATTAGAAAAATTCTGCAGCCTTTTGACTGCTTTGAAACCTTAAATCTGGCCATATCTTAAAAAAAACAAAAACAAACATTAATCAGAAAATAAAGCATTTTTATTGATAACAAATGGTGGATAGCTCTAATAAAGTGAAATAACTGGGGTTGTTATCATTGCTTTATTATTTTAAGAAATGAATTGGTTTAAGGAAGTGACCGAAGAGCAAAGCAGATGAAGCGCAGTATTTACTTTGCAGTCTTCCCACTGGTGGCTGACAGGAAGTGTAGGTTAAGCTTGCCATTTAAAAAACACTGCTAACGATAATCATGCAAAACAGTTGGGTCGGATGAAGGAGGTGTTTACGACTGCCAGCTCTCTCATACTCAAAAGCTGCTGAGCAACAAAGAATCTTTGGTTCAAACTCTCTTCAGTCTGTGTCTGGAACCATTTACAAGCACAAGTCAAGGCTGCAGCGAGCGGCGGCTTCGTGTGACTCTGCAGTATTCTGTCCTCCACTTAGAGGAAGTGAGTAATGATGAGAGCATACGCACTGGTGTGCAGCAGGTGCTGGGTATGATCGGTGTGGACAGATGGAGACAGAGGAGAATGAAGCTCACGTTGATGATGGAGAAAGCAGAGGGAAGCAGAACATGGATGTTGCAAGCAGGATGAGGGGATCAGTCGGAGGTCATTTATTATACATCAGACAGGCTCCTGCTCATCCCCTCTCCTCTCTCTGCAATACTTCTGACCTGTGTTCCAAATGACATGTTTCCTGGAGCATGTGACTCAAGCGTGAATGGTGAGCCACGTAGGTCATGATGCAAGAGCCACCAATGATTATCAATGAATCCAATCCTTGCCGTTATTAATGGAATCAGAGTCACACACACAGTAAATAGTCAATGTGAGTTTCAATATTTACCTTGTGACTTGAGTGTCTCTGCATTACAGACTCGAGCAGCTGAATATGGCTGACTAAGTGTTTGCTCACGCTCACATGAATGCATCTCTAAACGCACCTGCTCTGTCCTGGTTGCTATGGCGATGGAAGTCCCTTATGACGTCCCAGCAGGAGTCGTGGTTATCACGTTACCATGGCAACCGCATTGCTGACCTGCCCTGAGTCGAATTATTCGGTTCAAATTTGGAATTTCTATTTAAAAAAAAAACATTTAAGACAGATAAAAATGCTTTCCTACCTTAAATCAAAGGGCTTTTCTTTTCAAAGCTTGTTCCATAGTTTCCAGCTGAATTGTTATTACTATTATGATTATTAGTTATTACGTTGAAGGCGTAACTGAGCCATCCATCATCAACTTGAAGGACACATCCTGTTTGTTTGTCACAAACCGAAGTGGACTCGAACGACCTGCAACATGTTTCTGCGGGGAGAAATAAAAAAGTCAAACTGACTAGCATGTGTCCAACGACTTAAAGCATAACTCTTTCTGACTGTAGAGAGCGGCTCTATCAGGGATCTGAAGCCTGTGAAAACCATTCAGGATGGGAAGCTGAAATTGCAGTCTTGAAATCATTAGCAGCGACTCGAAGCAGATTGTTTGAAAATAACCTGACGTCCAGATGTGCGCCGCCGTGTGTGCGAGTGTTTCGCCCGTAAAAGCCGCAGGGATTACTTTACAGATACAAGCGCAGCTACGGGAAATAAATCCACGGTGGAAGATGAAACAGTAAATTCAACACACATGTTCGACCGCGGTGAAATATCGTGAATGTAACTTGGGATTTCACAATGTGAATAAACAGCCATCTGCTGCTGATTCTGTCCCAAAACAATAATCGTACGGAGCAAGATGGCGGCCGGTTTCATAGCAGTTAGTGAGCAAGTATTCAAATTGATAACTTTGAGAGGGAAACTTCACTCATTTTGGGAAACAGAGAGTTTGGTTCCGAAACACTCTGAGTGTTAAGTGCGAGTTAACAAACTGATGATCCTTAGTTTTGCCCTCAGGTCTGTTCAGTTGTCGCTTCAGATGTCGGAACAAGATGCGACAGTGTGACTCAATTTTCTGCCATTGTCCCTCAGAGTTCTGGACTGTGACGTCCGGACCTGTTTAACCTTTCAGCAGATGAGTCAGAGTCTGAGTCGTGACCTTCCAAATGAGGAAGAGATAAACGTATAATTGACTTTTTAACAGACGGCAGTGCAAGCTTTTAGGAGTGTGAATTTAGTCGGACCTGGTCAGGATGTTGCTCATCTCAAACCCACATGGGCAGCGGTCAGTGTGGTGTGCATTTGTTTGTGTTCCATTGGCTGGACTAACAAAGATGACCAAACAGGATAAATACGACCGATTGACATATGAAGACGATGTAGACACGCGATAATGTGCGACAAACTGTCTCACTGGCGGATGCAACATGCTTGTGGTGACAGGGCTGCAGCTTCAGCTGGTTTCTACGACATGTTTCAGGTAACATTTGGAAAGATATCAAAAAGGGAAAACAACAGGTGAATTTAGTCTCTGTTGTTGATGATGATGATGATTTCAAACCAATATTTTTGTCCTGACATTCTAAATAATTACAACCTTAATGGTCATATATTTCATTTAATTTTTTAAAAATTAAAATGTAATTTAATTCTCAAATTATTTATGTGATATGACATGGATTTAAAAGATACACTTTGTACTTAATCACACCGCTAGTTTAATTTATATTTGATGACAAACTTGTAATCACAACATTATCATGTGGAAACACAGTATACATTTCAGAATTTATTAAAAACATTTATTCATATCTTTTATTTATTTTACTTAATTTATATTAGACATTAAGGCTCCAGCTGCCCTTTAAAAAAATTCAATCATATATTTATGTATTTAATAACATTTATTTAGAAGATACATGTTTTCTTTTACTTAATCATACAAATAAAAATATTTTTTTATATTAAACTTGCAATAAGAACATTGTTATATAGGGATACATGTTGTATTTTGAAATGTATTATTACTATTTTTTACTATTACTATTTACTATTATTACTATTATATTATTATTTATTATTACTCATGTCGAAAACAGTGCTAGTTGCCAGTTTTGGAGCTATGTTTCAGATAAAAAAAACAAAAACTAATTTTCCAGTGTTTTTGTAAGAATGATGAAGGAATGTTATTTCAAAGCAGCGTCATAAAATGTATTTTGTGTGGCGGATGCTCAAGGGAAAATATCAAAAAGGGAAAACAACAGGTGAATTTAGTCTTTAGTGCATATGAATGAATTAAATGACTTTAAAATGTTTCATGCGGAAAATAAAGGACTAAATTAATTAGTTAACTTGGGTAAAATTGGTCTGTATAATATTCTAGGTGCCACAATGAAGACCATAATGTAGTAAACAGTGGCAAGAAGCAATGAAATGTGTTCAGATTGAGAATTTAAAATTTTAAATGGCAACATTATTAAGGGTTTAAAGTGCCATAATTGTACATTTAATTTGACAACATTTTCTCTCCAGCACATTTTGAAAATGGTGTTTGTGTCTCTGCAGGTGAGCCAGAGTTCAAATACATTGCCAACATGCACGGCAACGAAGCAGTGGGTCGGGAGCTGCTCATCTACCTGGCGCAGTACATGTGCAACCAGTACCAGCAGGGCAACAACACCATCATCGACCTCATCCACAACACACGCATCCACCTCATGCCTTCCATGAACCCAGATGGCTTCGAGAAAGCCGCCTCCCAGGTAACTCAGGCGTGAAGCAGACCCCTGGCCGTCAGCAGGCGCCCGACAGCCGCCACGCTCTTAGTTCTCATGTGGACTACGTTTCAAGTGGAGCCAATTAAAGCAGCTCCACTCGAGCGTCAGGCACTAATCACCTGGCTCTGTTTCCGCTTTCAGCCCGGAGAGATCAAGGACTGGTTTGTAGGCCGCAGTAACGCTCAGGGGGTGGACCTGAACCGCAACTTCCCCGACCTGGACCGTATCGTGTACATGAACGAGCGGGAGGGAGGAGCCAACAATCACTTGCTGCAAAACATGAAGAAAGCAGTGGAAGAAAACGCCAAGGTAGGACGACAAACTAAAGATGTCTTTTAAAAATAAATTATATAAATTAGAGCATGGCTCGTATGATGTCCAACAGCAGTTTACATGAAACAATGATGACTTTATACAGTAATCAAAATGTCTACTTCCTGTTTACATTTGGGGATCTTGTATTGTGTGTCTCCTTCCATTTTTTTTTGCTGTATTTCGTTTTCTGCCACTCATTTTGCACCTAAATTGTGGTTATTATTATTATTGTACTTCAGTATTATAACTCTACATGTATGTTACAGCTTTTAAAACATTGTCGATAGCAATGAGCTCAATGGGACAGTTGGTGACATTCGCGTTTCAGGACTTGCTCGCACAACCAACACAGTGGAAGCTATGTTTGTGGGTTTGAGAGATAATCACATGGTCATTTTAAGTTTAATAAAGATAAAAAAAACATGTTTGGAGTGGGCAGTTAATGTTATGTTAGCACCATAAAGTGACCTAAACAGCTAGATGTAGATGTATAAAATCTAATAGAACTGACGTGTTCACAATCTCATGTCTAGCTGGCCCCGGAGACAAAGGCGGTGATTCACTGGATCATGGATATTCCTTTCGTCCTCTCTGCTAACCTGCATGGTGGAGACGTGGTGGCTAACTATCCATACGATGAGACGCGCACCGGTAAACCACTGCAGTTTATTCAAATGTTTCTGTTGCTACAGTGTTTATATTGTACCTATGAACTCGTGTGTTATTCGACCTTCATCGGGAGTTGGACTGAATCTGTGCCCGGAGAGTTCTGGACTGTAAACACAGCAGAAATGCTTGTGTCCAGTTATGTCAGAAATGACTGGCTCACATCTGGTGCCTGTTTAAACATTTGTTCCTCCTCACCAAAGGCTCCGCGCACGAGTACAGCGCCAGCCCAGATGATGTGATGTTCCGCTCCCTGGCCAAAGCCTACTCTGTTTACAACCCCGTCATGTCCAACCCTGACCGACCCGCCTGCCGCAAGAGCGACGACGACTCCAGCTTCAAAGAGGGCATCACCAATGGAGGCGCCTGGTACAGCGTGCCAGGAGGTAAAATAAGACTCAAACCAGGGCACCCAATACTACACCCAGCAAATACTGCAAGTATTCTGAGCACACGTCACGCATATATCTAGTTATTAAATGATTTCAAACCAATATTTTTGTCCCGACATTTAAAAATGAAAAATTAATTAAATGTAATGTATTTATTGGATATGACGTGAATTTAAAAGATACAATTTGTACTTAATCACACCGCTAGTTTAATTTATATTTGATGATAAACCTGTAATCAGAATCAGAGTGGAAACACAATGTATACATTTTTGTATTTATGAAAAAAATTATTTATTTATATACTTATTTATTATGCTTTTTAAAAATAAGGAGAAAAGGAAGGAAATTCAATCATATATTTATGTATTTAATAACATTTATTTAGAAGATATGTTTCTTTTTTACTTAATCATATGCATAAAATACTACATTTATATTTTATATTTAACTTGCATTAAGAACATTGTTATATAGAGATAGAGGCTGTATTTTAAAATTTACTAAAATCATGTTGAAAACATTGCTAGTTGCAAGTTTTGAAGCTATGTTTCAGATTTAAAAAAATTAACTGTAATTGTCCAGCATTTTTGTAAGAATGATGAAGGGATGTTATTTCTATGCAGCGCCATAAAATGTACTTTGTGGATGAGGTTTGGTCAGTAGCTCAAAAGACTGCTTGATTGTGAAATTCACACATTTTTCAAATAGTTTCTCGGCCTCAACACTGTGTTTGTTTTGCAACCCTTCTTAGCTACCAAAACCATGGTGAACTGTAAAGAAACATGTCCTTCTGGAGCTCTTGTGGTCTTCCAGTGGCGACTTCCACCAGATGTTAAAAGCATATATAGCCCATTAATTGGAGACCATGGGATGGCTGGGTGCCCCACCTCTTGGTTAGGGTGGTAACACCATCTTGATGCACAGTTTCTCCTTCCCTGTTCGTGCATTTGAACATTGCCTAGCAAGTATAATGCTCCTTAACCTCACAGGACAATGATCAGCAGTGGTTTATCAATAGAAGGCTTATTGATGAGTCATAATGCAGTGGCTTGTCCGGAGAACAGATCAATAATGGCTCTGATGTGGGCTCGCAGGGATGCAGGACTTCAACTATCTGAGCAGCAACTGCTTTGAGATCACACTGGAGCTGAGCTGTGACAAGTTCCCCCCTGAGGACTCTCTGAAGACGTACTGGGACCAGAACCGCAACTCTCTGGTCAACTACATCGAGCAGGTTCAGGATCACGCTTGTGTTTACCTGTTTGAACTCTGCTCCTTCGTCTGACTCAAATGTCCTCGCAGGTGCACCGTGGCGTCAAAGGTTTCGTGAGAGACATGCAGGGTAACGCCATCTCCAATGCCACCATTTCTGTGGAGGGAATTGAGCATGATCTGACCACAGGTACTGAACAATAACATGGTGCTGTGGCTCTACCTGGTGGACACAACGAGGACTTCATCTGAACTCTCCTGTGTCCTACAGCTAAAGACGGAGATTACTGGCGCCTTCTGGCTCCAGGGAACTACAAAGTCGCTGCATCTGCTCCTGGTTTCCTGACGGTCATCAAGAAGGTTGCTGTTCCCCACAGCCCGGCCACCAGGGTGAGCTGTTTCACTTGAATTAACTACCAGTTCTTCAACTTTACCCGATTGCCGATTTTGCCCGCTTGTGTTATCAACTTAACTCTAAATGAACCATTTATCATGAACTATTAGAACTTCTATGATTGCCACTGTTTCTCTAAAATGTTAAATTCTTAGGTTTTAAATAGGGTAGTTAAAAATTACAAAAATTAAATCATGAAACTTGAAAGAAATCTATAATAAAGGTGAACTGTAATCGGGGTTCGGCTCTTAATTATCAAATGGTATGTTTTTATTAATTTTTTTCATGGAAATGCATTTTTTCCAAACGTTAAGTTCATAAGAAATAATTTTTGTTTCATGCACGTTAAAGATAAAAAGAAATAAGAATCCTGATATGCTACCTTGGCATACCACTAGGAGGCGCCAAGGTTCTTCAAAAATGAACCTCATGCCTGACTGGAATGAGAAATATTTTCAGTGGTCTGGATGGCAATGATTTAGAGTTATTATTGGTACTGATAATTATCACATTTGTGGCGTAATAAAACTGCCATTTTCAAGCTAGATATAATCTTGGTTCTATTTTACTTTTGAAGGAGACCTCTTTAGATGTTGTAAACTATAGGCTGAATGTCAAAACCTACTAGATAAACAAGGCTGGAACGCTCCATTTACCCGTTGTGTTTTGCGTTCAGGTGGACTTTGAGCTGGAGTCTCTGATGGAGCGGAAAGAGGAGGAGCGGGAGGAGCTGATGGACTGGTGGAAGATGATGTCAGAGACACTGAACTTCTAAACTCTCGGACTGCACATCGATGTAACATAGTCCACACGCCGTGTGCCCGTCCAGAGAGAAGCCCCTCCTCCTCGATTTGTTCTGTTCTCTGTTGAATCACGATTTGAGTTAATTCTGTTCACTCCTGTAATTGTTTCCAAGTCCTGCACATACACACAGCGGGAGCACTGCAGGAGGTTTCTGTGGCAAAGAAGATTGGTGTTGATTTCTGTGCTATTGTCTTATATTGTACATGTGATTGGTAACCATGGCGACGACCTATATATCTGAGTGTGTTTTAAAAGGGAATTTTACGTGAAAGCCTCAGGGCTCCGTCCACATCAGCTTGCTGTTTGTATAAGTTCAAACCTTTTGCTCACGACCTCGAGGAGAAAATAAAATGTCACACAGAAACTTAACTAAAAGAACGTCAGCAGCACAGCCTTCATTTCAGCACACTATGAATGAGATTAGATTATACCGTATTTAATAACAAGGTACCACGATAAATGTGTGTTTTTGTATCATAAAGGATGAAGACTTAATAACTACTGTATCATTAAAAACACTAGTCGGAGAGGACACATGAAAGAATGGAAAGGAAGAAATGTTGAATGTATAGATATTAAATATGTAAAGAAATAATCAATAAAACTTCTCGTTATGTTGTCAAACTTTGGTGTCTTTGTTCTGTTTAGAATGTTGCTATTTTATTGCATATTGCCGATGAGCCACATTTATTGTAAACATCCACAAGTAAAGGTATAGAAACATAGAAACAAGGCTGATAGTTTATCACATCCTTGTTGTTTTTAAGGCTTCCAGTCCAGCACCAGAAGGAGGTGTATTCTCTAAAATTGGTCCTCACTAGGATAGATATGCTTAAACACACACACACTTAAACATGGTGGTCTATCACCAACATGTCACCTTCAGAAAACCTCCCTATTCTCTTCAGATCACTCTTGAACCTTGACCTAGTACCCCCAGTCAGAATGAACAGAAATGACATTCACATGTTTTCAGCTCAAAACTTCTCAGTCCCATGTTTTGTACAACAATGACCCGAATGACGAAGCAGTGAGCTCTATGGTGTTCTTGAAAGAAAAGGAGGACGTTTCAGTTCAGGTGTTCAGGTGAGTCTTGACTCTAATGACCTGTGACCCCTGGGATAATATGTATTTTGTGGCTCTTCGAAAGTAAGAATATTAAGTTAAAGTTGAAGAAAAGGCAGCCATAGCAGTCTCTTAAAGTAAAGGGCCAACTCCTATACACAGCAGCCGCCACTCAGGAGAACCCAGTTGGTGAATGTAAAAGTTTTAAAACAGGCCTGGGCCGTAACAATAGGGAGAAAGAGGGAGTGAGTTCAAACATAACAAGAGGCCTTGAAAGTGAATCACGTGTAGCAAAGTTTCAAGGCAAGAACTCCTGAGTTCCAAACAGATCAGAGTGAAGGAGGCGCTTGTTTGGCAGTCTGAGTTCAGAATCAGCAGTTTTGAGTGTTGGATGTAAACTTTGCAGATCAATGGGCCGATTAGTCGAACCGGACTGTTTTGCATTCGCTATTTAGCATCGTCCAGTCGATGCCATTAATCACACGGCTCTGGTCTCGAGACGAAGAAGACACCTGATCCAGAAATCAATACTTTGCAAAAACATCACTATTACAGGTGCAGTGGTTTGAGTGAACAGCTCAAGACAACACTGTAACAAGCTGTGACTAGCAATGAGTTGCAGGTGATTCACCGAGTCAGATCTTCACCAAAGACTTGAACGTCATGATTCAAACAGACCACATTTTATATTAATACATAAATAAATAGATAAATATTTTTGTAATAACGTAACACTAGGAAGAAAAAGTGACAATAAATGAAATTAATGTGTTACAGAAAAAAGTCAAGTAAAAAAATGCACAATAAAAAACGAAGATGAGTCTAAGTGGTAATTATCTTATAACTTTGCAAGTTGGAAGTAAAATCATATAAAAGTTTGACGATAAAGTATAAAAAAAAGGTTGTAGAGGAGTAGAAGAAAAAAAGATGGTGAGAAAATGAATGGTAAAAACACATTTGTAATTGAGAAGAAATAGCATAAAACTATCTTAATATTTTTGCGATATCATTCAGAATTGTGATAAAAATAAAAACGAAAATACTGAAGCCACTTTAATTGAGTTTTTGATTTTTTTTAACTTATACATCGGGTTTATTTTAGGTATTTTTGCATTGATCAATACTTATACCGGTGAGTTTCCCTCTTACATCCTCATTATTTGAACAGTTTCATATCTAAAAAGACTTTGAAGGCAAATTAATATTTATATTTGTTGTTTTCATTACACTTGTTCTGCTGCAGATGGCAGTCAAACAACCCGAATGCCACAGCAGTTTCATTAAGCGGCACATTCCTCATGGCTTTTTCAGTTTAACACATCCTGTTGTTAACAATGATCACAATAAAAGCAACAACAATAGAAGTGGAATACTTCTCTTCTTACAATCCAGGTAAACTAAGGTGTTGACTGAGGCCACAATGAGGAGCAAAGTCCACACACGTTATCATTCTTCTATCACCATGGCAATACATGGACGGAAACAAATACTTGTATCATTTCCATCGGAGTGTGTGTAACTGAAGGACCTGCTGGTAGATGAGGGCTGTTTACGTCCCGGGTCTGTTTTATTGTGAAGCATTTCGCCAGGTGCCTGTGGCTTGTCCTGAAGACCTCCACCAACCTGCTGCAGCCACCTGATGTCGGGAACCTTTAAATTCACCGACTGGCTACTCCTGAGTGGCGGATGCTGTGTTACTTTAAGAAACTGGTTTGATTCTGTGTTGGCCACTGTTAGCTTTGTTGTGTTGACCTTAGTGATTATTTTGTTTGTGTTGTAATTAGTGTCAAATATTTTCTCTTACTTACCTTAATTAAATACCTTTATTTGCAATTTTATTATTTATTTACAATCATATGGCGACAGTAACATGCAAAGTAGAAAAGCAGATCTCAGTCAAAACTCTCTTTCCTTAAAACGTGTTTCGGAGAGGTCCAGGTCGTGTGCACTCTGGTGGTCTCTCTACTTCTTCATTCTTGAATTTTGGCTGAATGTGATAATTTTTAAAAATCTTTTCTGGGTTGTAAAAAATCTCCAGAGGTTTACTGCTGACTGTGGTGTTTACTGTCTGAGTCTCAGTTAGGAGACTAGCACAGCTATATCGGGGTGCTATCACATTCAAGGAACAGGGGGAGCATCAAACCGAGTGGTTCTGCATCTTCAGTCATGTATCTGCGATGAGGATGAAGGAGCTGAGCCAGAGGGCAAACCTCTCAAGTTAGTGTTGAAGCTCTGAAACCACCCGTGGATGTCCAACTCAGAGGAGATCCCAGGGCAAGTCCTGATCTCTTAATTCTGACTTGGATAAGTCAGAATTAAGCAGTGAAAGTCTACCAACTGCCTGCTCCAATAACAAAAATGATTGTTATTGTGACCATTTAGTTCTCGAGTTCTGCTTTGTCACTCAGCAGAGCAGCCCCATTGACTGCCATGTGTCTGCCATCCTCAGCCAGCATCCAGCTGCCTCGCATGCATCCTGCTTTCATTCCACTCCTCTGCCCAGCGGATGAATTCCAGTGGCACAGAGTCAAGATGTGTCATCTCTCCTGAATGCCCGACCAGATCACACATGTTACAACACACATCGTGGGCGCCGGCTACTCGCTGTCAAAGGTGGACGAGCCCAGCAAGATGCAGAGAGGAGGAAATAAGAACAGCGCTCGCTCTCGGTCGGCCATTTAAACGGAGGATTTCCTCCCTCTTCCACGTCTTCCCTCCGCTTTCTCTGTTTAGATTAGGCTCGACGATAACTGTCCACGATTGTTTGACCAGCACAATGTAACTTATTTCATAACCTTGTTAAAGAATTCAAGCTGTTGTGACACCAGAAGCCTTCCTGTTGCCTACTATCTACCCGGTGATGAATGTCTCGGACCACCTCGCCGGGTGAAAGTCATAAAACACTCCAGACACTATCACGGTCGGAGAAAACATACTCCCCTTATCTTATCATCTCAGGTATTTTCATTGGGAATGTGTGCATCAGCTTCCTATTTCTTATTGATGATGAACGATGTTTTCCTGAAGACAGTCGGAGAAGTGAAAACACATCCTGCTGGTGTCGGATCTGAGTGAAGAACTGACTGATCATCTGCAGAAAATGATTCAACTCCACTTTGAATTAACAAATGTACTTAAACTTGTACTTTTCCACTATACTATTCAACCCTCTTTTTTAAAATACAACTTCAGCAGCAGCTCTGGACCATCAGGGTCGTTCCTCCTCCCCCGTTGTAGCAGCAAAGTACCATGGACTTTGGTGCTCGTGCAATAATACTGATGTGTTTGAGGGGACCACAGCTATTAATAGTGCGCTAATACCTGCGACTCCAGCACTTGAGGGGTCCCAAGGGTTCCCTCGGTGTGTGTGCAGCCGGTCAGAATGCTGGCGAGGTACTTTCAGAGAGTTCCAGAGACACACTGATCGATACCTGCTTTATAACCAGACACAAGTTCCTGCACACAGCATTAATCTCAGCACTGTTTCAATGGGAGGCATTTTGCTGAATAGATAGGTGGCCCGACGAACCTCAACTCAGGGACCCTTGAACTCTTTAAATGATTCTCTTCTTGTTCTCTAGCTGTCTTCTTATGATGTCCTCCCTCATCCATGGTTCAAAAACTCAATCCCAACTTCACCTGTGACTTTTATGGTATCCATTTGCTCGCCCTCTGGTGAGGTCACCATTGTGTTCCAGCATTTCTATGTGTGTGCAGGGGATTTGTGTGCATGCCTCGGCCGCATGCATTGGTGGACAGCTTGCTGCTAGATGGATTGAGTGACGTAAGCATGCCGCTACATCTCCTGCCGGCAGGATTAGCAGCAGCAGAGACGGCGCTTCAGTAATCTCCCAGTAGTAAATTGGGGGTAGCAGGGACATTCAGAACAGAGGGACACCGCGACCCCCCCTCCCGCGTGCCTGTGCTTCTCCATGAGACCCCCCAGAGGACCCCTGCATTGAGGGCGCGATGGGTCGCACCTTGACGCCGCAGCACCTTGCAGGTCAAGTGCGGAGCTGACGTAGGTTGTGGAGGATTTACTTTGGCGAGGTACACACGGGCTCGTCTGTCAACAACTGCTGCTGTTTTATTTTTGCTGCTTGTGTTTGACCTGTGTGTGTGTGTGTGTGTGAGGGGGATGATCTCGCTGTGAATGTTGCTTTTGTTCAAATTAAGCTCGATATGTTTGCGTGACATGATACTTGGGAATACACTTTTGGCTTCTTGTTGACTCATGAGACAACTGCGCGACAACTAGGCAAGAACTTAGTCACACTTTCAGCAACAAAAGTAGAGCATTATTAGGTACAAAGTGATGAGCGTGACTCCACCCACCGAGATGAACCACAAAAGAAGCAATAGATGAATGAGTTGCCCTCAACATTGAAGGGACACTAAGATTTTCTACGTCTTATTTGGGTTTCCCTTCACAGAAAATTTCGGATCTGTATTTTGCATTGCTGGGCTAGTGTCATCACAAAAGCGACGGAGTTGAGGGTATTCATCTACAAGGGTCATGGATCAGAGCAGAGCAATGTTAGCGGCAGGGATGTTGAGAGGTCAGTTTCAGTCTTTCTGGACCTAGGAACTTGACTCAACCGTGACGGGGTGCCAACGGAACTAAACAGGTCCAGATCTGAGAGTAGAACACAAGGTGGACTCCACTTATGACAAGCTAGTCCATAACTGAAAAACAGTTCTTGACGCCACATTTCTGGACGCAACGCATAGAAAGTCTTTGACTCTTGAGCCGAGATGCTACCAAAAAAGTCTCCAATTCTCAAGATCTTTTTTGGGAGGCATTGTGAATGGAACACATACGTTATGAGGTCTCTTGTTTTGGATCCTCAAACAGGCAAAATTAAGATAAAAAACAAACTGATATACAGTGTCTGCCCTATAGAAGTAATATATAAATGTGTAATATCAGTCTCTGTTTTAATTCGCACTCTAGACTCGTACAAAAAGCGGTGTGGAATCGCATCGTGTGGTGACTGGCACCTGACTGGCAACTGAGATTTGCAACGTTAAAATATTGATGCCGCCTTTCAGAGTTGAACACGATTCAAAGTCTCTGAATAGAGCTATAAATTGAAGTACTTTTACTTTCGTGATCTGAATTATCATCTCAACTGTAACCTGACCAAAACCGCGATGGTACACTGCAAAAAATGGAACTCTGACCTATTTCAAGCGGCACCGTTGGTGCGAGTCTTTGCATTCATTCTAATTCTCTTGTGGCAAAACCAACTCGTCTTTGGTGTGAGTCAGGGTTTAGAGTCTAATTTCAACATGAAGCATCCCTCAGGTCAGAGCCAAAATACTGAGATCTCCACCTCCTATCACAAAAGTTGTTCACTTTTTTTGAAAAAAAAACAACCCCACTGAAATCTTCGGGGGAATAATATCGACATGCATGAGAGGTGACCAACGTGCACTTTGTTAGTATTCAATTTAATATTGAGCCATCTCTTCATATTTATTGCTTTTGTGGGCCACATGATACCAGTTGGCGGCCCTGATTTGGCCCTGGGGCAGTGAGTTTGACACCAATGAAGCATTACGTTTTGTTTCAGACTGGTTATGTGGCGAGAAGCAGCAACAAAAGTCATGCAGGAGAGTGAGGGAGATGAGAGAAGGAGGGAGTGTTTTGTGTGAATGGTGGATGGGGGAGAGAGAGAGAGAGAGAGTGAGAGAGAAATAGGGTCGTTGCGTGTAAAAGAGCGAGAGAGAGAGTTTGGAATACTGAAGGCGGATGTTTCTTCTCTACACACACAAACACACACACATGCGTCCACCTCCTCACCGTCTCCTGTCGCCCCTTAGCATCTACACACTTTGGACTCCGGGACCTTTCTTCTCCACTCTCGGAACCATGAAGGAGAACCGGCAGCGCAGCACCGGAGACCCCTCAGCACAATGACCCCTTAACCCCCCGCCGGTGGAGCCTGCAGCCACCCTCTCTTGACCCCTGGGGTCTCTCTATTTGAGTCCTCCGATGGACCGAGCTCCGTCGGCTCTGGCCGCGAAGATGCGCTGGATCACGCTGCTGCTCGCCGGGTTGACTTTCTGGGGGCAAGTGACTATCGGAGACTGTTCCGACTACTACGAGGAGCCGGACTACGACTACTACGACGAGGACCGAGCGGAGAGCATCGACTATAAGGACCCGTGCAAAGCCGGTGAGTTCCATTGACTTTCAGTTTCGTGAGCGGGACTCAGATTGTTTTTTTTTTTGGTTGTTGGACCCGGGATTTTCTGGCACGTGCAAGAGCGCGCACGAGACAGCCGAGTGCACGCGCGTGCAGATGCGCTGCTTTATCTCTAATCCCAAACCGGAGTCCCTGATCCATCTGGAGGAGACACGTGTGCCGTGCAGACCTGCTCATGTCTGGCGCGGTCCAGACCCGGGACACATTCCGACCGGCCGTCAACTCATGACTGGTCCATGAAGTCGTTTACTCCAATTAATTCATCGTTATATTTCTACTAAACTACGATGTATCCTGTGGCATTTTTTGTGAATTACCATTTTTTAAAATTTCAAGTATTATTTCATGTATGCACTATATATATATATATATATATATATATATATATATATATATATATATATATATATATATATATATATATATATATATATATATATTAACATACATTTTATTTATTGAAATGTACATGCAGTTTTTTTTCTTCCACATATCACATTTACATTTTTACGTTTGATCTATTTGATCTATGTACAGGGCTTGGACAAAACAATGGAAACACCTTCAAGCTAAAAATGCTTGAAGGTGTTTCCATTATTTTGTCCAACCCCTGTACTTCATGGTCAAACCATCACGGAGTGATTGAGCGAAACTCCCTTTGTTCCGGTAATCTGCGTTCAACAGGCAGCACTAATCTAATTTCCACTGTGGGATTAATACGATTATTTAATTTAACTCTACCTACTCTAATCTCAGTCTTCAGAGAAATGACTCTCCTGTTTTCTCATTATGTACACACTGGCGATAACAGCCATTCATTTACACATCATCTGGACACAAACCAGTGTTTATTGCAGTCAGGCAACACCAGTGCGTGAGAAACCAACTGAGGCGGGTGATTAAGTGACTTTGTCATTGTCTTTTTCTTGTTTGATCAACAACTGTGAAGTGTTTTTTGATGCGTGATGACTTGAGGTGGTTGAGATAAATGCTGCCATGTGCCAAAAAATATGGCGAGCTTAAAGTAATGGTGACTGTAAAGGCAACTAATTCACCAATAATTCTGTTCATACAAGGAAAATGTTGCTATAAGAAGTGACATTTAATACAGTACAGTTCACAAAAATGTACAAAAAGTAACTGCTTTCAGATTGTGTGTCATTATGAAAAAAGGATGATTTTATTTGGCAATAACAAACATAGTAAACTATTCAGTGAAGAAATATTTCCTTTCAATAGTAAGACAATTTCATCTGTCTTATTGCAGAATATTGTATCGTACCTAAAGTGAGATTACGAAAACTACTGGACATTAATAGCTTAGATTTCACATTTTCTTCCAAATAAACGGGACTGTGGGAGGAAACTGGAGTGCTTGGAGGAAACCCTTGCAAGTACAGTACTCAAAGGATAGAACCAAATACGTGATGTGTTCCTTCCTTCAAGTGTTTTCAACTGCTGTGGTGCACTTCACTTCCTATCCAATAGGGGCGTCAGACTAACTCGTGAACCATTGAAAATAAGGGCACAGTTTACTTTGTGGAAGAGCTTCTCTGTTTCTGTGGGTGGCTGGGGCTTAGACGCAAATGGTGAAGAGGTGGCTCCGCTCTGAGTCTCTGTCAGATGACTGCGCACTCCATTAGAGGACCAACGTTCCCATCTAACTGCAAAGGATTCCCATGGATTCAGGAGCAAAATTTGCATGTGTGCTTTCACGCTATCAGAGGCTGCAATGTTGTGAGCGATGGCCAAAAGTCTCCACCTTGAACACTGAGCTTCCACAAGCTGACTGACACACATTCCACTCATACCACATACACAAACCTGACAACCCTGGGCACTGGCCAGTAGGTGTGTGTGTGTTGAGTCATGTGCATGCTACACTGATCTCTGTGTGAGTGAGTTTGTGTCAGTGTGTGTAGCTACAAGGAGACATGTGTTGCTGCCATTAAATGTGTGTTAAAATAACTCCATCCAAACATCAGCCATGCTTTATTTACTCGAGATATTAGTATATACAAGGTGAGATTGATACTCACACGAGCATATTCATGCATTCACACTCTACATTTCATGACATATTTTCAACTAAGACTCTGGGTCAGTATGATCAACACCAATTTCAGCAATTCATATGATAAATGTTCTGGATTTTTTGAAGAGTTGGACTGAAATAGATGTTAAGTATATTGTTGCCAAACCGATAAAGGTCTGGTTGCATCCCCACGTTCTGTTTTCGCATAGATGTATCTCCTTAGAGCTGAAACTAGCTTTGACATTATTCAATCTTTCGAGTACAATGAAGTGTGTGCTGGACGATTTTAGGGTAAAATAGTATCACATTAGTGCATCATATGACTAAAGAAATCACTATTTTTGTCAATATGATATATTACAAAGAGGCTATTTTTCATTTAAATATTTGTTTTCCATGTAAAGTAGAACATGACACGGACGTGTTGTCATCAATGAAACATTTTTTCGTTTGTATAGGCACATCCAGTCCTACCATATAGAGTCCAGGAACTCTATATGCATGGATGTTGCAAATTCCGGCCATTAAAATAGTGGTCAAACCTCAAACCGAGGAACGGTTGTTATTTTGTTATTTTACAGGGCTGGTTGTTATTCTAAAGGTATTTATGAAGACAAACTCGAAGCCAAGTGGTTCCTCTTGTTACCACACTGTGTATGAGTTCAAGCGCTTTCTGGATTTTATCAAGCAGAAGCTGTTTTTCCACATCTGAATTCAATGTTTGTCAACTTCAGCATTAATAGACTGCGTTTGCAGTTCTCATTTGGAACTGTATTTCATGTTGCGTGGTTAAAACACAGCGTCGTATGGAGGTGTGTGGGACGACTGCATAGGCTGTTGCATGGAGGTGTTCCTCTTGAATAAACAACACTCCTGGAATACAGCAGAGTTCAAGTGGTTGTCAAGAATATTTGCAACTCTTACTGTCATTGAAACCAGACAGTAAGGCGCTAGGCATGTGTCATCTCTAGTAAGATTCCAAAAGCAGCTGTATTCAGAACATTCTCAGAGATCTTTGATAATTGTTGCAGGCCAGCCAAACTATTCAGTCCCACTAGGATTTCGTGGACTTTTTTATTGATCGCTGTGGACAATAAGGACCATTGTAAATGAAAAAATATAGTAAGTACATCTTTTTATTAAGATGTTCCCTGAGTAGTTTCCGGGGGGATGATGCACGCTCATTATTTTATTACCAAGCTCTTCACAGAGGACTGAGGGACAGTTGGAAAGGCGGATTCTGAGAGGTAAAGGTGGGGAATGTTCATGTGACCGGAGATGTTCAGCAGCTCATTAATGCAGCCAATTAAAACAGTAACTGCTGATATGTTCCACAGGATCGGGATGTAGAGTGTCAGAAATAGCAAGGAGAGGGATGGATCTCGCGGTCAGCCCCGTCTAGTGTTCGGGTGATGATGCGCTGCACCAGTGAGTTGCGCTTTTTGGTTCCGTCTGTTACGCATTTAAATCATTGGAATTTGGACATTTAAGAATCGATTCAGAATGGTTCATGTCTGCCGTATAGATCGGCAGGCGAAAGGAGACTAAATAGATATCTGGAATATGGTTTTGATCTGGATTCACTATATGAAGATGGATTAATAGGGCCTGAATTATAATATATAACTGTGGCACCAGCTAGTCTGCAGTCGTCACCATGGTAGATGATGCTCAAGGAAGGCCCAAACTTCCATTTCCTGGACACTCCACCCGACTCTGATCCAGTCCAGGATTGGTCCTGTGGTTTACGACCATGACAGCTGCAGAATAGATCCTCATCTGGAGTGTTTCAACGAGGCACACTTATGGAGTATATATATATATATATATATATATATATATATATATATATATATATATATATATATATATATATATATATATATATATACATTTTTGGGAGAGAGCCACACTTTGGGTATTCCTCTACAGAGAAACCTCAGCCAGAAACTGGTATCGCTGGACCACTTGGCTGGTGAACACTGAGATTACTCTGCATCAGCAGCTTGTCTTGAAGGGTTCCAGGGTTGCGCCTCCAAGTTTGCCTCACTCTCCTTGGAGAATCCTTATTGGGAGCACCCCAACTCAGGGAATTTACAGCACATGTTGGTGTTAAATTCCAAATTCTGCCTCAGAAATTCCAGATTGTAACAAGCATGTTTCAACTTCAGGATTCTATCACTTATTTAGTGGTTGATGTGCTTCAGCTATTCCCATGACATAAAGGGGGAAAACTTCAGACAAAAACCTCAGTGTATTGACAAGATGCGGCGTTGTAAATCCTTTTGAGGCCGAGATGTTTGGGTGATGGGGTTTATTGCTAGAAAATTACTGGAACCGAGAAGAAGAAGAACACCCAAGAGAGTGTTTTTGGATATGTTGGTGGTCAATTAGGTTTGTCTAATTACACTTTAAACCGCTCATTCGTAAGAAGCAGAAACATTCCAGAGCCGACCCGGTGCCATCATCTAAGACGTTGGTAAACGTCCTCTTGTTTTCGCTGGGAAAACGCAGCCTGTCTGCTTATCTCCTCCAGGTCTGCACTCCAAGGCAGGAGAACACACACTTCCAGCCCTTTGTAAAGTGATTTTCCAACCTGAACACATATGCACGCAAACATACACACAATCACGTCCAGCTCCCTCCATTCACTTTGCCTTATCTCTTCCTGGTTGTCTGCATCCTGCTACTCAGCTGGAGATGACACATGCACACACACACACTACACTCACTCGAGTCATTCATGCTTCCTTCCAAATCACAATTCTCATAAAAAGCTCACACACAGAGCGAAAGCTAAACAAACCGCTGAGTCTGAGGGAAGCTGTTACTCCTCGAGCCATCCTACAGCAAAAAAAACCCGGGCAGTTGTAGTAAAAGTAGTTAGGTAATCAGCATAATCCTACAGCTGCCAATCATAACTCCCAGGGGCAAAGGATCCGGCGGAGTTTAATAGACAGTAGTGGGAATCTACTGCATGACAAAGGACCTTGGCTGTATAACTTTCCATCCTGAAACTAGGATTATAGGAAATTAGGTCAAGTTGCTCCAGAATGAAAGGATAATTGAAGTGGAGTCTTCTTCAGAACTTAACATTGTCATGCCTTTGCTGCGGTCTGTGGGCTTCTGCTTATTATCTGCATGAAGGAAAGTGCTGGCAGACCACAGAGCTATTTCAGCTAAATACAACTAAATTGATGCTGTGATGACAAGAAGACTTCAAGTGTCGGGTAAATGGGAACACATCTGAAGGCACATGCATCAGTCAAGTCAAGAAAAAGAAAAAGATTAACCTGTCAAGTGAATACAAAACAGACATGTTTGGGTGAAATAAAAATATATTGGAATTTATGCAGTTCAGCGTGACTAGTGCAGGTTGGTCAACTTTTTCTGATGGAGAAATTTGCAAAGATACATGAGAGAGAGGCCTGTCCTCTATGGATGGTAGGCATTGCATTTGATCTATTTAAGGGGCAAACGTTGGCACAGGGGTGGGCAATAAAATACTGTGAAAATACTACGACAGAAGGACAGAAGAAAAAGAAATTTAATTTGAATTTTGCCTCTAAAATATCATAAAATAAGAAAAATATTCAAGATATGTTATTTGATCAAACTATTTTTTTCTTCTGAATTTCATCTGAAAAATATAAGTAAAATATTGGAAGGTATTTTTCAGAAGAATGACAAAAGCCACATGAGTAGAGGCATTTTGTCACATCACCGCTATAATAGCTACATTCAAAAGACACTGTATGTGCACACAATTTTATCCACTGAAAATCCAAATCATTGTTTCAAAGATTAGTGGAGGAAGTTTCTTAAAATTCATATCCAATGGGGATACAAACAGTTAATACAAGCACTTGTTTTGGTTATTAGCAGTTACAAGTGAAGTCACCGGAAAATGTTTACATTTATCTGTGCTATGACAATAATCGTGCCGTATTTTGTGCTACTAAAACAGGAGCAAATTAATCCCCTGCGATCCTCTTCAGAAAATATGAGTAGCTATGGTCATTCATGTTCTTAAAGTGAATCTCAATGACTGGAGCAGAAACAGGTCATCACTCATTGACCGATCTTCCCAATCTTATCATGGTTCCTCTGCATCCACCTCACAGAGCAATTCTCCATTTAAGATGGAGGTTTTCATCTTCCAATAGGGTCATGCTGCCACAACTTTGATACAACTCATCAATCCATTTTAATCGTGTGGTGGCCTCTGCCATTTTAAGCCCCCGCCCGTCACGTTCCGACAACCACCATGTCCTTTGGGGACGTAAGTATTTTCTCCCCACTCTACTACTCTCGTAAAAGCTCGGTTCAAACTGAGTTCAGTGCAAAAAGCTGCATGGAAAGAACAGTTTTTGTTCAGCAAGGCTCGTCTGCTCCTCGACACAAAGGTGACCTCTTTCATTTCTTATGGACAGCCTGATCAAACGAATTGGATCCTGGCTAGCCGGGGCGAGGGAGGGAAGAAGAGCTCCACTAAATTCTGACGTGTTGCGTCCAGGCAAGGATAGAAATATGATAATTAATCTCGTTCACTTGTCTGTTACTACCTTTTATTACTTTGAAATATTTGCACGCAGTATATACTTCACTAAGTATTAGACATTCTATCTCCATGCTTTGAAGCCTGACTTGTCGTGACAGTGAACATCAACGTCCGTAATCCCTTCCCCCCGACCCACAGCAAGAAGGAAACTAGAGCGATGTGTGTCCGTTGTGTGTTTGACACTGTGGCAGTCAGAGTGCGTCCGCGAGCCGCAGAACAACCGGTCTCACTCATATTATATTAAACAGGATTTTCCCGGGCAGAGTGCCTCTGCCACTGAGTTTCCGAAGTCTTCCTCAGGATTCCCGCCTCAGCACAAACTCTCCTGTCGTGCTGAGAGCCAAATGTTTGTTTTAGAATTGTCATTGTTCCGGAGACGGAGAAGTCATGAGTCAGCAATGCTGTCCCTCCACCCAACCTGCCGCACACTCCTTAATAATTAAACGTTTGCTGCTTTTATGTCACCTAGTCTTGTGCTAATGGTATTTATAAACGAAATATAAACAGTATTGAGTCCAACTAGTGAGTGCTGCTGCACGTAGACTCACACATGGCGCGCAGAAACCTCTAGCAGCCTGGTTTTTCTCATCTTCTTCCGACGTTGGTGGGAAAATTGGAGCCTCAGACATAAGCCTGCAGGACACACAAAATGAGCAAAGTTGAATTTACTTATGATGTCCTCCTGAGGGCGCTGATGCAGAAAATCATATAGTCATGACTGAATGCTTTCGAGACCTGGATTTGCTGTGAGTCATTCACCATGGAGGAAGCATCAATCATGACACAAAGCAATACAGATTCGCCCAGTCTTACACACTTGAATGAGTCAACGCAACGAAGATTGGACTCTATAAATTGAGTCTCACAAATGCAAGTGAGTCAGACAAAATACTCCAGTAACTAATATCAGGTTGGGGCACATGGTGGGGTTTGTAGCATGAGGCGACCTCAGTCCTTTCTGGGTGGAGTGTGAGATTACTCTGGTTCCCTCCCACAGTCCAAAAACAGAGGTTCATTGAGTCCTTGAAAATGTCCCTAGGTGTGAGTGTGTGTGAATGGTTATGTCCCACGAGGTAGACTGGGGACCTCTTCAAGGTGTCCCCTGCCTCATACCCAAGGAAGTTTGGTATAGGATCCAGTGACGCCCTGAAAATGTATGGACTAACAGCAGGGCCAGCAAATCTACATCAATTGTCATTATCCAAGCAGCAGTTGAAGTGACCTGTACACAAGAGACACGCATATATCTTACATAAATGTTGACAAATGTTCAACATCACCTGAGTTACTGACCAAGTTACTGATTCTTATATTTGCCTTGCTTGAAATTTGACCTTTCTTGTGGCCAATCGGATTAATGGAATTGTTAACACGTATGTGTGAGTTCCTTGGACGTGGACGAAAGAAATCGCTGAATGAAAGTAAATCCCTATGACTGAGTGCAAAGCCAGCGCTTCCAGATGGAAAACAAACACGAGTGGGTCTGATTGTTGGTTTAAGTTCCTCAACAGGACCAGTGAACGGCAGGGCTAACACTTATTAAGGCTGCACTTCAGCCTGTAAAACAAGGAGACAGCTTGAATCTTGCAAGAAGCTACATGAAAGATGATTACTAAGTTCAGGCGAAACTTTTGGAATGCATGGTTCAGCAAGTGCCCTGTGCTTATTGTTCATCAATCCACTGAATTTCCAGGGTCTGCTTTAGGATCTGCTTGCAAGGATGGTCATACGGGGACAACATCTCAGAGAATCACAGAAGAATCAAGCCCACAAATAATAGCTAGTCCTGAGTGAGGAGGTCAAGTTTCTAATGCAGTTGCCATGAAACCATTTTCATAGCAACACAACATGGACACAACTTTGATTTACAATGTTCCTAAAGATGCTTTACTACGTTTGCTGGAAGCGTTTATTGCAGCCAGTCACCACAGTCAGCTTCAACAACAAACCTCAATTCTACAGTTTCCAGCTGTCTAGGGTTGAGTGAATCATATGGGTGGAGTCTCTCATGAGGCAGGTTATAAGAGAAAGTTTCTGTGCGTGTACTGTGGTAACCTCGCCTTATCGTGTCGGGACTTAGCAGGCCTGGAGCCGCAGCACCTACTGTTACTCACTGAGGGCTAAAATGGATCAAGCAGCTTGCACAATGATTACTTTTGGAGAAAATCCCCAAACAGGCCAGAGATAATCTCTTATTGATATTAAGGTACAATCACCATTGCAGAGGGAGTATAATACTATTATAACTGGAGTGGCACATGCACAGACACACATCTGCATGCCCCCTGCTGTGCGACCCTGAATTTGTTTAATGAGGAGCTTAGTGTGGAGATGCTGTCTGTTGTGCTCTCCAAACATCCCAGTGAGTCCTAACCCAGCGTTGCATTGTTGTCTGCAGCAGCATTTCCCAGTGTCAACATCAGTAACTTGGGGCCCTTCTGTGTTTTTGCAGCGCTTCCAAGGGGTTTTCAATGTTTTCTTCCCACAATTGCAAAACATACATGTTAGTTTGTTGGAGCTGAAAAAACAAAAGGAATACTAGTGCTTTTGTCGCAGCGTGGCCGGCGACTCACTGGCATCTTCTTCACCAAGTAATGATCACAACATCCCATTTCAGTTGCATCTGGACATTTGAGCTAGAACATCAGGGTGGAAGTACTGCAGTGATGAGCGAACTCTTTGTTGCATAAAGTCTTTTGAAGTAACCTATCCATCCACATCTGAGGTGTTATAGAACAATATGCTCATTTTCAAAATTCAGAAACTCACTGCTCACTGTTTAAAAATGATGTGAGTTTCAATGAAATTGTCTAAAAAAATTCAAGTGGACTATGTAAATCCAGACACTATTTCACGAAGCCTCTATTTTTTCCCTTAAATTTTCCATCCATCGTAATTTAATCACAACATCACAATGTATAGTCAGAGAAATGTTCCGCTTGAAGATTCATGCAGAGTGACCAGCTTTGATGTAACATAATATCATAGACTTTATGTCAAGGTCTCATGTATAATGTATTATTTCCACATTTGAGAGATTATAGTGTATTTATAAGGCTTGATAGAACATGTTCTGAATTTTCTAAAGCATGTCATAGCTACATTAATTTAAGTCTACAACCAATTATATTTTATAAACCTGGTCATAAGTTGCCTTACATGATTATGAACATTGGTAACATGTTCTAAAAAGCCTAATAAATGCAATAATGCATTAGAAATGAGACCTTTAAGAAAAGTGTTACCAGACCATCCCAACTTTCTTGACACTTTTCAGACTCTTTACAAATGCATTATGTATTGAACTCATAACGTATCATAAACCTTTATTATTGCATGTGTTTTTACCACCAATTGATGCGACAGATTTATTTATTTATTGCACTTTTTGTCTTTGTACCTTTCCTCTATCGTCATCTCACCCTGATGTGCCTGCAACTAATCAGCCTTGCAGCATGAAACAGTCTCCTGCTCCAACGTTGTAAAGCTCTGTGCCAACTAGGCTGACAAAACACTTGTGAGTGAAGTCTGTTCACATGGAAGACCAGTGATGGAACTGATATCTGGTTCATTGATCATGTCATATTTTCACGTGTGTGCTTCATGAAGTGCAGTTTTGTTTTGCGAGATTAGATCTTCATGAATTCTCTTGTTTAATTCAAGGGATGACATGAGCTCATTGGATGAAGTAAAACTGTGTTTATATGAGAGAAAAACTGATATGGTTTTTCAGTGTGTGCCTTCAGCTCCGAGTGCGATTGGTCGAGTATTTGTGACTCGTTCTCACACTCAGTTTTCACCTCAGAACGACACACTTAAACACCTCCTCATTATTATGCACTCAGAAAATGGAGACTTGCACTACAGTGGAGTCAGAGTAATGAGTCACAGCACACACCAGCGTGACTTGACAAAAACCATCCTGGTTCCTGTTCAGGTTTCTCTAGAGCAGATTTGAAACATCTGTGTCTCGATTGTCTACAAGTGTGTGACCAAGTGTAGTTGTTTGTCTGGCATTTGCCCTTCAGCAGTTAAACAAACCAAAACCCACATATTTGGTTTATTTTCTTGTTTTCCCGTCATTATTCCACTGAAAAAAAACCCCACTTGGCTCTCTACCAAGCAATTGATACAACTTTTTAGTGCAGGAGCTGTGATTCCAGAATTCAAGACGGTCAGTTTCACTGACCGATGGTTAGTCAACAGGGTTCATCTGGAGGGTGCCAAAATTTACAAAAAAATTGGAGAGAAATGTGATGTTTCCAATTTGGTTTGGCGCTCAGTCAGTCAGACCATTAAGACTTCCAAAGTTTATGGAATTGTCTTTGCCATGCTCAGTTTTAACATGTTAAATGCATCTTAAAAGGCACATGGGAAGTAAATTCTTGCTCCAAGAATGTATGGTTTCAGTATTTAACATAGTGGCTCCAACGCCAGGCTTCTGGTCTTCAGTTCAGGAGACTTGTTTGCAGATGATTTATCTAGATCCGATCTGATTCTCACCTAACCACAGCAGTTGATCTCTCTGTCTTCACTAGAGTTCTCGGTCATAGTATTTTGAATGCCTTCCTTAAAGTTTCTCCTTCAAAGATCTCTGTTTAAATTGTTTTCCAGCCTTTTGACACCTAATTAAATTGAGAACTTTGAGAGTCTATTTATTTCTTCTTCTTTATGACACGTTTGGAGCCATTCTTCTTTGAATTCTCTAATAGGTTTTTCCCCAGCACTTTATTTTATATGTATAGCTTGGTTCTTTTCTGTCATTTCTGAGTCTTATGATAAAATCGTTCCAAGAATGTTTGCACTGTCTCACTGTCTCTTTTCAGGATTTCATCTTCGTGGTCATCAAGTGTATTAAAAATACTCCCTATTCATGCGTGATCCACCATGAGTCTGGAGAAGTACTTAAATAAATAGTGTGTTGGAATGTGTGTATTTGCTGCAGTACCCTTGATGAAGGACAGACTGCGAGTCCCTGGTCAGCATGATGCAGGTCTACTGAGACTTTAAAGGGTTTTGGATCAATGCCTTTCCTCTTGCATCTCCTTTGCTCTCTGTCCTCAGCCCACCTCACACACGATTGACTTTGCTCTATTTATAGCAACTCTATCGATGGACAAGACCCCAACAATCGATGGGCCAAACTTACTACCACAGTAACTTCTGCTGCTCTTGTAGCTTTCTCCTCTCCATGTGTCAGCAGGTTTTTCCAGGAAACTTTAAGTTCCCCGATGACTTATTACTGACACTGCAACTAGTTGGACACTGCTTTAAAGTGACCCATCTCGATAGTAAAAGTGAGTTGACTTGGATTTGAGTGTTGCCACCATTTGTTTCACATTGAAATATTGGGTAAATGGGAATGTCCAATAGAGGATTTCCTATGACCCAGTTGGGCAACGGAAACATCCCAAAGCAAATTCGTGGACTCAGATTCCCTTCATGGAGTCTTGTAACATTCATTGCTCTACTCGAAAAAGAAGGATTAAGAATCACAATTGATCTCGACATGGAGAAGTCATGAGTCAACGCTGCTGCCGCTTTGAAGAACAGCAGCAATGCTTCACTGCTAAAGTGGGATTTATAGAAGCAAGATAAATGGCAGTGTGTTGATCCCAGTTTTACAAAAATGATGCATCTATAACCGAAACTCAGAGTCAGTGTCAGGAATGAGCCGATAAATGATCACAAACATTTGACTGAGCCAGGTGTGTGACATGAACCGGTTTTGTTTCCCTAATAGACTGTAAGAACTGCACAGCTCGCACTACGACCAGCTCTAATGCGATTAAATGAAAACATGGTTGAGGGTGACATAAAACACTGAACAATTTCTTTTGATTTTCCAATGCTGAAGGTGCTACTAACTACATCATGCCACTGACTCTTGAGACCATTGGAAAGATCTTCACAGGCCCATGCAGGAAACACACACCTACAGGCTATTTAGAGTCACTATAGAACCTGTGTAAGTTGTTAGACAGTGGGAGGAAAGCGGAGTGCAGAAAAATGATTGAAGTTACACATTGACCTTTTGACCCAACTCATCCTACTGACCAACATCTTGTGTTAGTATACTGCTGCTGTGTAATATAATTAGCTTGCTGCCGGTTTTTCACCTCTATACTGCCAAAGCAGAGTCCAGAACAATGGTTCTGTGAGTCCAGCTTCCCACGGAGGGCCAAAACGCTGGTCAGCTGATCATTCAGTGATGGATATCTTCCCTTCATCTCTCTTTATTCATCAGTATCAATCATGTGGTGACATACATGCCTTCTTTTCTACTGTCTTTCAGTGGTATTCTGGGGCGATATTGCGTTGGACGAGGAAGACCTGCGCATGTTCCAGATCGACAGGACGATAGACCTGACGCAACACACACACGTGCGCGCACACTCGCAGCACGGACACACGTCCGGTGAGTGAATTAGCCTCACATACGGCTTCTGTACACTTCACCACAGATGTGAGGAATGGTTTTCTTCTTTGTTCGTGTTCTGAATCCTACCCTTGTGTGTGTCAGGTGGCCTGGAAGAACGTGAAGCTGCTCAGAAAAAGGGATCGTTATATCTGCTACTTGAACGAATACGTAGATTTGGTCTAGGTAAGGATGAAACCTCAATTCTTTTGGAAAGCTTTTCCTCTTTCACTCCGTTGGTCTTCTATATTTGGTTAAATATAGAAGTGATTTTGGTCTGCTCTTTGGAATTTTCTTTGGAACAAGATCCTTGTTGGACAGAATTCAAACTTGGGGTGGTATTTCTAACCCTGAAATGCTACATCAGAGATGAGGTCCTGCGTCGCCACATCAAGAGAGATCTGTAATCCTAACCCTTACCCAGAATACTTGCATATATTGTACACTTTTGAATCACTGCAGCACAACAACTTTCTCGGAAAAAAAAAATTGTGACAAGATGAGTTGATAAACTTCTTTAAGAGGGTTAGAACTTTGGACCCCAAGGTCACAGGTTTGCATCAGGCACGGAGAGTTATTAATATTCTCTAGAATCAATACAATTAATTAATCTTGGAAGTTGTTTTATTTCATTAAATGGCTGCTGAGTTTTCATGAGAATTGCTGAAGGTATGCGCTCTCTCTGTGCCTTTCCATAAATCCCATTGTCATTGAAAGTGTCACACTTTACATTCTGGAGCATTAACTACCACAAATAAACAACTTATTTATGGTAATTCAAATATCCGGTAATTTCTCATAATAAAGTACACATTAGTGTCTGTATTTTATCCTGGACTGGTCACCTACATTACGCTCTGAACAACACTAAAATTACTGACTATTGACAGTAAGTAAGCAAGAAATAAATTCAATAAGTGCTTTCCAATCTTCATGACTGAAAGTACCTTAGAAAAAGAGTATGGATGTCTCTATTTGTCAGTAAATACTCCCTCATCTCTTTCAATATCCATTAATCGTGAGAGAAATTTGATGTTAGTTTTGACTTAAAAACAAATTCTTCAATTTTCTGATGTACTCTGACCTGACCAGTTGTGACTTTAGAAGCCAGAACTATAGCATTTAAGAATGTGTGGCTCTCCTCAGACTATTTACCAAAGAACTTTGGCAGAGGGTCTGCCGCAAGTCCGAAGAGCCAAACAGTAAAAAGTGTGAAGTCAAAGACTCGAATTCCTCGAGCGGCCACATCGCGAGCGGAGAGGATTTGGCCCGGAGGAGTTATTCCCTACGTAATTGGAGGAAACTTCACTGGTAAGCAACTCAGCTGGACGGTGCTGTGTGACGCTCACAACTAAAACACACACGGGTCTGTGACTGTTTGAAATAGGATGTGGAACGTGTGTGTTCCAGGTAGCCAAAGAGCCATGTTCAAGCAGGCCATGCGTCACTGGGAGAAACAAACTTGCGTGACTTTTATTGAGAAGACGGACGAGGAAAGCTACATCGTGTTCACCTACCGGCCTTGTGGGTGAGTGTGTGTGCGTTAATGTGAATGCTCAGGGTTCACTAGTGACCTTGTCACAGCGAGAGACGATACGGTCACTCAACAATGGCTCTACTTTCCTTCCTGTCCTGCTCCTGTTTCCCCGTCCCACCAATCACGCCGCTCTGCACTAAGTGTTTGTATGTTCCTGCACGTTTTTTTTTGGTCAGAGCTCTGCAGAAGCACATTGTTCTGGGGAGTAACTGCGCAGTGGGGTCAGAGTGTGTTTGTACAGTGCTGCCCCTTTACCCACTGGTAGTGAGGCTGAGGGTTTTTGAGTGGCGTTCGGGTTTAGTTAACAGATCTATTGTTGAGCCGACAAATACGTTTACAGGTCTAAATATTTCTTCATAAATTATCAGCAAGTGCAGGGCGCAAGTTCAGAAGAATGCCATAACACTAAGTTTTTTTCTGCTGCAATAAAAAGTCATTTTGCAATAGAATGCTCTGCAGTTTTTTGAGGTGATGCAATACCTAATTTTAAAGAACTCAAGCAGCTCAATGCAACACTAGCATATGATGTTATGGATTACATTTGTGTTGTAGTCAAGGCTGTGCCAAGACCGTAAGGAGACCAAGACCAATGAGGAAGGCGAGACCATTGAGACCTTACTGAACACAGAATATCAAAGCATAAGTCTATGAGTCACATGGACACATGTTGATTTCTCACTGCAAAAGAAGCAGAAGCAGTCATGAATAAATCTGTGGTCCACACAGTCTTGAATACAACACTATATTACATGACAGAAAGTTGAAGAGCTTTCATGGACATTCAGCAAAGGTTGAAGTGTCCTAAAGTGAAGCACTGTATACAATAAGAGGTGAAAACTTGCTACTTTTAACGCCTGTTGGCCTTTTCTAAGGATCAGACTTTGCTCTGACAGCTTAATAGAATTATGAATCCCCTTATAAAATCAATGTAATACCTTATTCATGGACTGTCTGGTGAATACAAGATGGATAGTTTAGTGTACACCAGTAGTAGTACAGCAGAGTGAAACCTTAGAATGAAAGAGTTGATTTTAGAGCCGGTGTTCACCAAGTTCCTATCTTCTTCGGTGACTCCTGATCTCACCGTGGCATTTAGCCCCTTGGATAACTTTAATCAGATTTGTTAGCCTGGCACTGATGTCTCCACTAGTAGAGAGAGTATTTAGTGAGTGTTTATGAGAGTGTGTTCAGTGGGCAGCAATGCAGGACCTCTCACAGCCTGTTCCATTCCGGTTATGAAACTACTGTTGCATGTAAACAAAAGCTGACAGTCTTCTGATGAGGAAATCCTGAACGTTGTGTTTCTGTGTGGACAAAGCAATGTTCATTTGAACTGTCGAAAGTGTAATGTGAATGTCTATCTCCCTGCTATCAACTTCCTACTAATCCTTATTAGGTGTTGTTCCTATGTGGGTCGCCGTGGCAACGGGCCTCAGGCCATCTCCATTGGCAAGAACTGTGACAAGTTTGGCATCGTAGTGCATGAACTGGGCCATGTCATTGGATTCTGGCACGAGCATACGCGGCCTGATCGTGATGATCATGTGACCATCATCCGAGATAACATCCAACCAGGTGAGACGGGTGAGATGGGCTTTTTTAATTCACAGCCTCGTCTGAGCTGTGCGAGTGTGGAGTAGCTTATAATGACTGTGAAGTCACCTGGGTCTGAGGACTGTCTGTCACGTCACATCTCGCGGCACCAAAGGGACGTCGCGGGCAGACACTGAGAGGTGTTAAATGAAACGAAGGAAAATCGACCCACTTCAGACTGAAACAACTCTGGACCGCCTGGACACCCTTTTATATCTGTTATCAATAACCCAGCGAGTTGAATGTAAATGCATTTTGATATGTGTTTACCTTATAAAAAGCAGAACTAAAACAGACAGAGAAAAGTTATCGCTGTGATCACATACAAAGAAGATTGCCAGTAGCCAAACATGTCCATCATGAGACATAAAGATATGACATCAAACATGCTGTTCTACACATTGGTCCACATCCCTCAAAGAAGCCCAAAAATGTCTGTACTTTATTAAATGAACACTGGTGCAACACTTAAGCTGATGATACCACCATCATTTTGTTTTCTTTAAACCAGGTCAGGAGTATAACTTCTTGAAGATGGAGCCGGGGGAGGTGAACTCACTCGGGGAGCCTTATGATTTTGACAGCATCATGCACTACGCCAGGAACACCTTCTCAAGGTAACACGCTTGGATTAAGGAATGGAGTGTATGATAAAACGGAACCCAATGAATCTCATGACTGGAAAACTAAACTGAGGAATGACACTGACAATATGAATTTGACAACTTAAGACGGACTTGAGCGTCTTTATTTGACATATCTTGAGAGTCTAGTGAGGTTAGAAAGTTATTTATTTCTCCCCACAAAGATGTTTTATTGAAGGCCAGTTCAGTTTGTTAACAGTGATTATGTGCAAATGGGTGCGTGTGCATTTTTTTAACTGAGGTATGGCAGAGTACTGTTTTTAATCAGAATCAGAATAGAATTTATTGCCATGGTTCTGTGAACTTCATATGAATGTGGCAATATTTGTATAATAATTTTGTAACATTTGAAGTTTTAAGTGTAATAGAAAAGATTACTTGACATTTCCGATTCCGATTTCCCAGTGGGATTTATCGAATTTAAGTTCTCCTTTCATGAATCCGATGCAGTCTTCACTTGCATTCAGTTACTGTCCAAAGCAGTTTTGAGTAAAACAAAGTACACATATTTGAATTTGCTTTACATTTAATCACAATTATGGAGGTTAATTTTCAAATGTTTCCTTTTCCATTTGTCCAAAAGGGGGATGTTTCTTGACACCATCCTGCCATCTAGAGATGAAAACGGAGTCCGGCCTGCCATCGGCCAGCGGACCAGACTCAGTAAAGGAGACATTGCACAGGCAAGGAAGCTGTATAGATGTCCAGGTACTGATATATTAACTCCGAGATGTTGGTGTTCATGTTCGAGATGTGGTGTCATGTTCCTGTCCAAATGAGCTGCTAAAATCTCAACAACAGTGCTCTTGTGGCTCATATTTGGTCCCTGGTGGTTTCCCTTGTACCATATTCAGGCAGAAATATAACGTCACGCGTGTTTATGATCTCAGCCGTTGTTCCAAACACTAACCCAAGAGGAGGCTAGTGTTACTTCAGGTCACAATGAGCGAATTATGAACTTAGATCATTCGCTCTATCACATGGAACTATCTTGAGCTTGGACAGATCTGGTTTGGATGCCCCAGCTGGAGACGGATATAAGACTCCTGAAGCATGTAAGGTCGTATTTCAGTGAAACCATATTCGCTAGCAGATGAACAGAACCCCAGGGCATTGCGTGGGGAAAACAGCATGCATGAAGGGAAATAATTGGCACAATTGGCTAACCTCCTTTTGGGGGAGAGAAGCCTCTCAGTGGGAGGAATAGCTGAGCATCCTTTAAAAGCCACAGAATAAAAGCAATATAGCTGTATTTGAATGGAGATTTCATTTAGATTGCAAGCTCTAAGCATTATCTTCATTAGGTTTAAATACAAAGCTCCTGTTTTGAGAACTGGAATGTGCTGTTTTATGACTTTGTTTTCAGAGAAGAGATGTACAGGCAGCTACAATCAAACCTTGTACCACAAAAAATTACAAAATAATGTGTAAAACAAGAGTCATTGTGTTAAGAATTTCCAAACAATGTGACGTGTTATATGTGTGTTATATCTGACCAACCCTAGATTGAAAATATATAAAACGTGCGCCCAGTTTTATCAGTTGGACACGCTGAATTTCCTTTTATTAGTGCCGTATAGTGCCCTAATAGTAGTGCCATCATTAAAAAGGGTTATTCTCCTGGAAAATTTTGACAAATTAGAACAAAATTAGCCAATTCTCATGCTTTCATTTGAGGCTTTGCCAACATGGGTGCCATCCTGGTTTTCGGGCTGTTGGTGGGATGTTTGGTGCTGTGATGAATCTCACTAATGATATTTTTATCCCAACTCAAATAAAAGTGAAAACAAAAAACACTTAACTCTTACATAAGGAGAGTAATAGAGACAAAAAAGGTGCCTTAATTCTACAAAATTTGCCCCTATGAATGCAGGAAATTTCAGAATTCCTGGAATCAATATCCACGGTTCCCTTTAGAGGAGAGTCACAACATACATTATTGGGACACCTTGTTTGAAAATCCCGGCTGAAAGCATGTATGAACTATGATGCCACATGCACGTAACTCTAGCCATTTTTGTGCGTGTCTGGTTCTAGCATGTGGAGAGACTCTTCAAGAGTCAACCGGGAACTTCTCATCTCCTGGATACCCAAATGGTTATCCCTCATACACACACTGCGTCTGGAGAATATCTGTTACTCCTGGAGAGAAGGTACACACATGCATGCACAATACAAAAACACATTGATTTCTCCTCAACAAAAAATGTTCTTCTAGATCGTCCTCAACTTCACCACCATGGATCTGTATAAGAGCAGCTTGTGTTGGTATGACTACATCGAGGTTCGGGACGGATACTGGAGGAAAGCTCCACTGCTTGGTGAGTCGGAAAAGATAATGGACCCTAACTTGATTTAACCATGACAAGAACACCGAAATTCATTTCATTTTATCTCATCAACATCCAGCTTCAGGGGTTTACCTCATCAGTCTTCACACCAAATATTGCGTGAAAGTTAACAATATTTGGCGAGTTATGTAAGATTTACTTTATGACCAATGTATAAGAAGACGAAATTCTTTGGTGACATGGTTGTGAGACAAGTGCTGAGTTTGGTTTAGCGTCGTGGTGTCGACAAATGTCACCAGTGTAAGCGATCTCTATAATCAGAGGTAACCGAGGAACAGAAACTTCTTCTGCGGAACTCAAGCACACTCAAATGAAAAAGTCTCTGCCAATTGGATATAAAGTGAGCCATTGAAAGGCAGTGCTTTTGACCCAAATACTGACCAGACGTTCCTGATGGATTAAGATGGCCACTGTGTCATACGCTGCTTTGATGTGGAGGAGACTGAGAAGACCTGAACCTGTGGCCAGGAGTGGGATGTCGGTGCGGATTTGGACGGCAGCTGTATTGATGGGGTTGAAAGCTGTTGGGATTGCTGTTCTAACTGAAACATGAAGCCAATACCGGTCACAGGCTGGGTAAGTGGAGAAGGTTGTGTCAGGAAGAGAATCTGAGCGGTATGCAGACCACCTAGTTTGGACTGGTATAAACCAGTAATCCTCACTCTTTTTTTAAATTACGGTTTTAGTCTAGACAGAATGGAGGTGTCACAGTCAGTCACGCAGTCTTACAGCAAACTGGTGATGACTCTGGTTGACACCTCTCCTTTCTCTGTTAAGTGTTTTTGAACTACAGTTTCTCACAGTTTTAACAAAAGCACATTTAGGTTCACTATGTTAATAGGGATGGAATCAGACTTGAATTTACTAGGTCAATGTGCCTGAAAGAATTATTCAGATGTCTCATCTAAAAGCAAGTATTTTCTATTTCGTAGGTAGATTTTGTGGAGACAAACTACCAGACGTTCTCATCTCCACCGACAGCAGAATGTGGATTGAGTTTCGGAGCAGCAGCAACTGGGTGGGAAAAGGCTTTGCTGCCGTTTATGAAGGTTAGTTGAGAGTGAGACTCAGACAGGTGTGTGGTTTCAAGATAACCACCCGTGTTTTTTACATTCTGCTCTGCACAGCGATCTGTGGAGGTGAGATCACCAAGGACTCGGGACAGATCCAGTCCCCCAACTACCCAGACGACTACAGGCCTTCCAAAGAGTGTGTGTGGAGGATCACAGTGTCTGAAGGATACAACGTTGGACTCAGCTTCCAGGCCTTTGAGGTAACTCTCTGCGTGTGTGTTCTTGTGTAAGAGGTGGAGGTTTTGGCGAGTTAAACTGTATGTTCTACATGTTTGTCAGATATTTAAATTCCAAAAGATTCCAAATAACAGCAACAATGATAACCCTTATTGCAGAGGTAAGCAAAGTGCGGCCCAGGGGCCACATTTGGCCCTTTGCCTGCCTTTTTGTGGCCCTCAAGAGGTCATAGCAAAACAACAACTATGATTTCTAAAATAACTCATTGGCTATTTTTTAGGAGTTTATTTTCTTCTGTAAAAAAATACACTATTTTTATGAAGTACTTTTGTACCTGAAAATTAACAAAACATACCTTAGAATGAAGTATTTTTTTTCAATCATATTTACTATTTCACCAAAATATTCAGCACTTAAAAATATCTTCCTACATTCATAATTAATAATGAGAATCTTTCAATAAAATGTATATAAAATGAAGTCATTTACAATGAAGTGAAATACATAGTAACCATATAATCTCATGCCATGGTTAACCTTTCTGGATTTTATAATATTTAAGTACCATTTCTGTGTTGGGCTTGAGGGCCCCAGCACAGTCCATGATGTGGCCCCTTAGGAAATTGAATTGCCCATCTCAGTCTTATTCACTTGCAGATTGAACGGCACGACAGTTGTGCGTATGACTATCTGGAAGTTCGCGATGGCCCGCTTGAGACAAGCCCTCTGATTGGCCGCTTCTGCGGTTACGACAAACCCGAGGATGTGCGCTCCACATCGCACACACTGTGGATGAAGTTCGTCTCGGACGGGACTGTGAACAAGGCCGGGTTTGCAGCCAACTTTTTCAAAGGTGTGCATTAATGACGTTTCATTGGTTGGTTTGTTCCTAAAAGCCAATGTCTTATCCAGAGGAGGACGAGTGCTCCAAGCCTGACAATGGTGGATGTGAACAGCGGTGTGTAAACACTCTTGGCAGCTTCAAGTGTGCCTGCGACCCTGGCTATGAACTTGCGTCGGACAAGAAGAGCTGTGAAGGTAATAGTGTGTGTTTGTGTTTGTGTGTTGGAATGCATGCATTCCTTGGATGCTGCAGTGTGACTGTAGAAGAATAGAGGTCTGAGCTACCTCAGTCAACAGGAAACAACAGGCAGCATACTCATTTCAACAGTGTTCCAGAAACAAAAGGTCCCTGAACACCTTTGAGTCTGACTCATTATGATAGTCAGCATGATGGTTGGACTCCTTAGTGTTGCACAGCAGAGGGTTTATCACCTCAGAATGTGGTGGGAAATAAAGAAAAGAAAAGAAATAAAGGGATTTGCGGTAAGAGTTATGTCAACAGGAATGGTGGGAAAACCAAAGTCACTAACTGGAGAACTATGACATCCTGATCAACAGATGTGTGAGGAGGTTTCTCCCACTGAAGTCCATGTATTCTCCACCCTCTGTGACTGTAAACACACATCATAGTAAGCAGCCAAACCCAAGAAGCGACAACAATACCGGCAAAAAGATCAGTCAGTGTCAGTCAGGGTGGAGGTGGGTTGTGAATTCTTCATGGGCAACAGTGTAATTTTCATTATGGTGAAATAGAAGGCAAACAAGCTGTCTGTGGAGATGGTTGCAAGGCTAATCTGACTTAGGTGCCTGGGCCTTGAGTTCAGCCGTCCTCATTCGGAACATGCCACACTCAGAAGATGATCTGGGAGTATCTATGTTTGTGAACTGAAATCTGTGTTTCGTAACACTCTAATTTCCTCAGCGGCGTGTGGCGGTCTTATCTCTAAACTCAACGGAACCATAAGCACCCCCGGATGGCCTAAAGAGTACCCGCCCAACAAGAACTGCGTGTGGCAGGTGGTCGCTCCCACTCAGTACCGCATCTCCATGCAGTTTGAGGCTTTCGAGCTAGAGGGCAACGAGGTGAGTCAATCTCCTCTGTCAGCGCTAATTAGATCACACCTGAGCTGCCAGACGTCGCAGCCGCTTCGTGTATGTGTCTCACTGCAGCTTCATTTGTGCGTGAATGTAGGTGTGCAAGTACGACTACGTGGAGGTCCGCAGTGGCCTGTCTTCGGACTCTAAGCTGCATGGTAAATACTGTGGCACCGAGGTCCCGGAGGTCATCACTTCTCAGTACAACAACATGAGGATTGAGTTCAAGTCTGACAACACCGTCTCCAAGAAAGGCTTCAAGGCTCACTTCTTCTCAGGTTAGACTGTCGTCGCTTGGTTATAATTCACGTGCATTTTTATTTTTCCCCAACATGTGCACATGTCTATATTTACGTCATGCATATACTACACACAGTTACATGAACGAAATTGCACATTTAAACTTTGGAATTTCACATTGTTATTATTATTTATTTATTATTTCCTGCAGTTGATTTGTAGTCTTAGTGTTTTTGACAAAATTCAACATTTCTTACAATATTCTACCTATGGTTCGTATCAATGTAAGAATGACCATAGAATATTAAAAAAAGTGTTAAATGGGGCTCAAAAAGATGGGTGGCGAGTCTGAAAATTGTGGACACCTACAATTTTTACTAAAAAGGTGAAATAATTTGAACATAAAGGACAACATTTCAGGCTTTCATATGATCTCATGTGACGCTTTACGTTGACATCCGGACTATTTAAACCAATTACTATCATCAGGGTGTGAGTGTGTGTAAAAATGTCACAATATGTCGCGTGTTTGTGTCATGCTCGGTCTCCTGAGCCTCCGTCAGCTCCTCCTGCTCCCACCCTGCGTTCTGCCATCTCTCCCTCAGACAGCCTGTCAGTGTGTCCAGAGCGTTTGTTTGTGTTTGAGTCATGCCAGGACAGAAAGCGTGGCCGCTCTTCCCCTCGTGGTCATGTCAACAACAAGCTGGCTACCTCATCAAAGGTCAGAGGTAACATGACCTCACAATCAGCTTTTCTGATTGACTCCTGGTCTCACAAGCGCTATGAGGAAATGGATGGGATCCTGGATGATCGCCTTATCCATTTGTCTCTTGGGGGAAATCTTCCTTTTCCTATGGTCTTATCATGATGACTATTATTATCTCTCTCTCACATACACAACAGAAAGACTGTGCTTATTAATTCTTGATTCCTGACTCAGCAGCAGCATTATCAAGTTGAATTGTCTGGTCAAACGTCTTGTCCTTATTTACGGCTCCAGAAAAGTGCAGTTGTGGCTCATTATTAGTATTGCTGACACAAGTTAACATGAACCTTCTACCTATCCCTCAGTATGTGACTCTTTTGTGGTAATATTTTACAACAAAATCACTGGTTAATTGAAAGGAAATGACAGCAAACATCTTTATCTCAGAGCCACATACTTTTCTCTGGTGTTTGAAAGGAATGAGACACAAAGAATGGATGGAAATAAAATGAATAAAAAATGTCCTGATCATCAGAATCACATGTGGGATTCAAACAAGACACATTTCAAAAGTGCTAACTGCATTATGGGATTTGTGATGATGAGGAGTAGAAATGCTTTTGACAGAAAACCTTTGGACTTGATGAAACTATGTCACAATGATTATGTATGTTAAATATGTCAAAGGTGCCTAAATCAAAAGCAAAATCCTGCATATTAATAGCTCCCACTGCCGCCATGTTAAACCATTCCAAGTGGACACTTCCTTTCATGGCATATTTTTATGAGGTACTTTTACTTTGGCTGGTGCACCATACTTTTTAAACACTGAACCCATATTTTTTTACCATTATAACCTGGCTTTCATAGATAGGTCAGCAAATGGCAGCACAATTATGACATTATTTGTTTATGACACCAATAATTAGACAGTGACAAAAACACCTTCACAGTACTCTCCTTAACCAGCACCCTTGTGTCAGCACAAGTGACTCAACTTCAGCAAGAAGCCTGAGGTCACCTCAGGTTGGGCACAAGCCTGCAACATGTCTGACCACCCACGCTTATGTTGTCTGTGTGTGAGTAAGCAAGTGTGTGTGTGTGTGTCTGTGTGGAGAAAGTCACAATGAACACGGAAGAGTAACATCTAGAGCAAAGCTTCTTAGGGAGACTGAAGAGAGAATGAGCCCACAATAGCACCGTAATACCACATCAGACACACACACACTGAGTGTGCACCATGAGGGAGAGGATTTAGCTGTTTCATTAAACGCAGATCTTGTTTGATTCACAGACTCTGAGGTCAGACATGTGTCTGGTCTACCATCTCTGCAGGGGCATCTTCTCTCCCTCTCACACACTTGTGAGCATCCTATTTATGCATTATATTGAGTTCTCATTTCGCTATCATTAAGATTCAATCCTCTCATTTTCCTTGACTTCTAGCAAGTTATTATTTTCAATAACTTCCAACTAAATTTTAACTGTATTGTTATTAGGTTTTTAAAAAAAAAAGTCCACTCCATGCACATTTTGACTAAACAAATGCAGTACAGTATAGTGGGAAAGTGGGGCTGTAGATTGAAGCACCGCAACAACCCTGCACTACCTTGTTCCCCCCCCACACGGCCCTGACACCACCCCGTCCTCACAAGTGACATGTTGCATGTGTGTCTCCCATAGACAAAGACGAGTGCAGCAAGGACAACGGCGGCTGCCAGCACGAGTGCATCAACACAGTGGGCTCGTACGTTTGTCAGTGTCGCCACGGCTTTGTGCTGCATGAGAACAAACATGACTGTAAGGAAGGTGGGTTCCACTTTCATTCACATCTGCACGCACACAAGCACAAACACCTGGTCATCCACCGGAGCAATCGGCAGCCTGCACTCAGACATCACATCCTTCATGTGCACGAGAGCAGAATCAAAAACTCGATTCGATGACGGAACTTATCAGAACCCGAAAATCCAGTCCAAATGTGGCACATTTCCATGAAATCTGAAAGCAATATTTCCCATACTGTCCTTAAAATTATTTACTAAATGTTTTCATTTGCGGTTCTATAATGGATTCACAGCAATTATTATTAAAATCAATATAATACAGATGAAAGGCTACTTTCTAGGCATGAAACAAAATGGTACTTCAAAGCCCTGCTGTGCTGTGAACTTCTTCTACCACTCTCACCCTGTGATGCTCATAAAACACTCCATTTGGCAGTTTGACAGTTGTGCATGTGTGCGGCGTACCACAGTGTGACCCAGTAACCCTGCTCCATGGATTTTCCCACTCCGTGTGTGAGTGAGATACATGTGGCTGTTTCCACAGTTGTGACAAGTTTGCAGTGACTATGAGTCGCCCACTTTTGTGTCATTTTTTTCATCTATTTATAAACTTTTCCTTCATATTCATACAGTCCTCCAGCATGTGTCTGCTGACGTTTTATTTGAGCATGTTTTTCGCACATAAATCTGTGCTTGTAAATGTTCATTCTGTTCATCATTACAGCTTTTCTAAAAAAATAAATAAAGTGTTTCTTTTGATGTCCTCGGCTCAACTTGTGCATGTCTCATCTCTTCTTTGCTCTCATTCTGTCATTAAATTAATTCTCCCTTCAACACAACTCCACCAGCTGCAGCACAATGTCACAATTACAGGAGTAGGTTTGGGAGCGAAATGAGTTCTCTCCCTCTTAGGATCCAGTCATTCAAGTGGAGACTCAAAGTAAAACACCTCAGTATTCGCCCTGCTAGGGCTAGAGTGCGGGCCTCTGTGGCCTGGCTGCTGCCCCCGTGACTCAACTTCCGCCATGTAGTGCGGTGTAAAATGTGCTCAAATGTAATCCCAATTATTAAGGGAGTTGTAAGTTGCCTGTGGCTCCTGAATACTGTTCAATGATGTGTAGATAATCATCTGTTGGTGATAGGATTCACGTTCACTGCACTAGCATGGTTATTCCAGAAGTAGCCGGCAGTGTGGACACGTCTGTTCTGAAGTTAGGTATCACTGAAAGTCCTGACATCCAAACTTGCTCGAGTAGATCCAACTCAAATTGGATGAGTCTTAAAGACTTAAAAACTGTCATGAGATGCGAGTTGTGATTTCTTATATATCTTGATGCCTGAGCTTTTCCTTTTTTGTGAATGATGTAAGTCACAGTCTTACATCAGCATGAGATAAGACTGTAATAATCCATGTCATGGTAAACAGATCTGCTTCGATTCAACTGTTACCTGTTTCCAACAATCTTCGGTTTAATTACGTCTATTAAAGAATCATATAAAAAGCCAAATACACACACAAAATTACCCTCCATCTGCATAAAACCCACTGAAATCCAAACTCTGAGTACAGCTCTTCCTGTACTTCTCTCGTCCGCAGCATCTTAGAACCAACTAACAAGTACCCTCTGGGCAACAACAAAATATTAACCATTGTGTTATTTTTTTCCCTTAACTAATGAGTTCTAAAGAGAACAAAACAGTGGCAAAGAAGACAACAAAACCCAGCTGGTCAGTCCTGGAACCAAAATCTTTGTATCAGTTAAATATTTTGGGATTTCTTCCTATGAGTTTATTTCTTTGGCAATGAAAAGAAAGAGCTGTCTAAATACGCCTCGGTCTTTCAAAACCTTTCACGCGAGCTTCACACTCTTCGTGTCACCAGGATGTGCTTCTTTGAAATCTTTTCTCTCTTGCTTCTCTCCTTCCTGTTCCCGTTTCCATTTCCTCTGACCTTTTCCTGAACAGCCATGATTTTTAACTTCCTGTTCGTGTGTGTGTGTGTGCTTGCACGTTTCTCCCTCTGTCCAGCCGAGTGTAAGCACAAGATCCACAGCTCCAGTGGGACACTGAGCAGCCCGAACTGGCCAGACAAGTATCCCAGCCGGAAGGAGTGCACCTGGGACATCACAGCCACGCCGGGTCACCGAGTCAAAATAGTGAGTTCCAATCCAGAAAATGAGGGAATTCATCAGCCCCCAACCGCTTATACAATGTCTCTACCCCACAGACCTTCAGTGAGTTTGAAATTGAGCAGCACCAAGAGTGTGCATACGACCATCTTGAGGCCTTCGATGGGGACACTGACACAGCAGCTATTTTGGGTCGACTATGCGGCAGTAAGGTCCCGGAGGCGCTCATCTCCACCACTAATAAGATGTACCTTCGCTTTATCTCTGACGCTTCAGTGCAGAGGAAAGGCTTCCAGGCGATGCACTCGACAGGTAGACAAACACTGTGGTTTTTTTGACAAGTTGAAGCCAAATTGAAAAGTGAAATTTTTGTCAATGAAGATAGAAAGAAACGTCTTGATCTCTAGTGTCTACCAAACATAAGTTTCATATTGTGGTAAATTAAACTACCTATTTATATATGTATTAGCAACATATTAGCCTGTTATTAGTCATTATAATGTATAAATTTGCATCCTGTGTGTGACCGATAATTGATCAATTACACTGAATAAGTGAGTAACTACTGATGATTAATTTGTGTTCCCATATCTGAAGTGTTACCGACGTTGAGAGTGAAGAAAGAAGATGAGCATAACTTTGTGAAAGTGAATTAAAACAAGGACGTTTAAAATTAACAAGTGCCAGTCTAGTATTGGTGGGAGGTTATGATGGCAAATGACTCAATGGTTAAGAGCGCCCTCTTGTGGTTGATTGGTGCAGCGCTCAAATTCCTATCAGACCCAGGTGACAAGAGTCTCTTTGCAGAATGCGGAGGCCGTCTGAAAGCTGAGATTCGGCAGAAGAATCTCTACTCCCATGCTCAGTTTGGGGACAACAACTACCCGGGGCACACTGACTGTGACTGGCTGATCACGACGGAGCCGGGATTCGGCATCGAGCTGAGCTTCATCACGTTTGAGGTAGAGGAGGAGGCCGACTGTGGGTATGACTACATCGAGCTGTACAACGGATACGACACCAACTCACACAGACTCGGACGCTTCTGTGGTTCAGGGGTAAGGCTAATGAAGTATTGGTTTAGTTTGAAATAATTGTTCTACTGTGTCTCAAAATAATAATTAATATTTCAAGACTTTCATGATGAAACACTACCATCCTCCTTCTTTTGTAATTGTAAAAAAAAAAGATGTTGCCGCAACACACTGATGGTCCAACTCTTGTTCCACTAATTAAGAAGCTATTTTCTGACATCTGAAGTGACTTATGTGAAGTGCAGTGAACAAACATAATAATGCAGTGAATTAAAAGTACCAGTCTTTGATTGTCACATGTCTACTGCAGCCAAGAGAGGGAATCTTCTCACCTGGAGATGCTATGCTGATTCGTTTCCATAGCGACGACACCATCAGCAAGAAGGGCTTCCACATCCGCTACTCAAGTACCAAGTTCCAGGAGAGCCTTCACAGCAGGAAATGAACACATACGGACAGCTCGCACCCGGACCTTCGCCATGGCAATGAGGAAAGGACGGCCGGTCCCCTCAACTCGGACGTGTGGATGATTGCCAAGCTCGTCCAGATTCTTCTGTCTGAGTCACTGGTTATTGCGCTCTGAGAGGAGACAGGAAAAATATCAACATGGAGGGGAAATACATGCGGATGGAGGCACTTGCCATTTTCATGGGAAAAAAAACTCTTGTTCAAGGACTGATGTCAAGAGTGGAGTCCAACTAATGGACAACAGAACTATGTGCTTCTTTTGAGTCTGTGTCCAGGATCAGGTATTGAAGACAGCAGGTGGATATTTTTGTTGCCTTTGTTTGGGAACTGAACCCAGTATAGAATGGCTGCAGTTGATTTGTCTTATTGTAAAGCTCATGTTGTTTGTGTTTATTCTGTATGTGTGTCTGTGTATGTGTGTGAGTGCAAGACAAAGGAAAGGTTGTTCTGCTTAATCTCATGAATATGGTGGGTGAACTCCGAAGAGTTGTAATGTAAAGCCTTGCCTCATGTTGTGTATCCGTGAGCGTGTACTGAAGTTTTACTTTACTTTGCCCCAGTTATGATGAGATTTGTTTTTTTAAAGTGGATATCAGGAGGGAAATCTCCACCCCAGTCATGTGAAGAGAGATTTCCATGGTGCTAAACAAAAAAAAAAGTGAATGACGGATCACTGTGGATGGATCTTACTGGAGTCATCAAGTCCTGTGGAACTACATTCTTGCCTTAGATACCAAATGGACTCTGTCCGAGGTGTTGGCTCTTGAACCAGACTGTTTGGTTTAAACATGGGGTGCAGTCGGCGTGTGAGGTGTCGTATAGATGGTGCATGTGTGTTCGGATGTTACTTCCATAGATTAGAGATACACACTTTAAAAGCTCACACATTGTATGCACATATTCTCCCGAGCATAAAGGTGAAGGTCTGAATTATTTGTGGACACATATTTTATGGAAAATTGCAGTATAATTATGCGTGTCTTGAGTGTGAGTCGAGTCATTCATGGCTGTATGTGCCAAGCTCCAGGTCACAATAGTTCTGTTTCATCACTCCAACACTGTGTCTGTAGTTCAAAGACACCGAGTCAAGTCCCCTGCATTAAAGTACACAACGTTCACATCACTTGGCTTTCAGTGATTCTTCATTGGATTTTTCCAGGTGCACTGGAATCTTGAAACCAATATGATGAGTCACAATAATAAGTCATAGCTGCAGATGTCCCTGGCATAGAAGGGGTTAAAAATATGACAACAATAATTTAAAGATACAACTTATAGAAATAATGCTATCAGTTTAGAGTAGATTTATTTTCATCTTTAAATTAATCTGACTACTGAAAGTTTTTATTTTGGTAATCCGTCGAACAGGGAACATAACCATTGCTGTACCACCTATCATACACCAGAGGGCGCCATGTATATGTGTTGGCTTAAGTGCCTAGTAGGATAAACATATATGTTTGATTATTCTTTGAAAACGCATGTTGCAGACCAGAAGTGTGGAAAGTGCAACTTTTTTCTATATGAATCTCTATACGTTCAACTAAGAATCCGACTTTTCCGATAAGAACTACAATTGAAGAACTCTGTAGACTGTTATCCCAGGTATATCCCCCCCCCCCCAAAAAAAAATTTAAAAATGACACGGTCCGCCCTCAAATATTAAACGAGGAAAACAACTCCGTTCATTTATGTCGACAAACTTCACAATAAAAGCCACCGGAAGCATTCATAATGACCTGAGCCTGATTGAAAACAAACTAGACCCAAGTAGCTCATTTCCAATCCATTGACGACATTTTGGCTATATAATACATATTTTAAAAACATGAACTGTAACTCATATTGCAAATAAACACATTAATTCTTCTGTGACCAGTGAGCCACGGACATGATAGCAGAATGCTAAGTCATGGTCAGACAACAATGTTGAAAGAAAGGCGCCAGAACACTGTCTCCCTCTTAAAAAACACGCCAAATCGCTGTCTTATTGAAATATTAATTTACCAGGTGCCTCTGAAACTATTCATCTGGTGGAATTTGATCAAAGAAAAACGTGTGCTCACCTGTTTGCTCGGAGTGACTCGCGGTCAACAGCCGCGCGACTTCAGCATCCCCCTTTTTCAGCAGTTCAACATCACATAAATGAAAATAATTCATTTGTTACTAAAATATATTTGAAATGCTTCCATTATGTTTTCTAGAGTTAATTTTTCTGTTCGTTATTTCCATTCTTACATCCTTCCTTGCCATCAGCTCAGTCAAACAGCAGGTGGCAGTATTGTTACACAGCACCCACATCACACAGGAGAAGCGAAGAAGACGGTTGTCGGTAACTCTCCATCTGTCACGTGAATGTCGGTCTATTACAATGATTTATGTTGTGTTTTAACATACACGTGGGCAGAGAATGATCGTCATGTATGTGATAAAACAGGACACGAAGACAGGACGGTTAAGAGGGAGGCAACACCTGCTGGGAAATGGCTCGAAAATACAGATAATAATTAAATGAACAAACTAAGTCAGTGATTGAAGGAGAACTGCTGAAGAAAAAGAAAAAAAAATCATTGTGACCTTAATGTCCATGATTTCAAAGTTAGATTTAATCCACTAAAACAGGCCAAAAGTGGCATTTAAGGGATTACAATTTTGGGGTGATTAACTTTCTGAATCATTTTACTTCAGTGACATATAATGGTTATAAACAACCACCATGGCATTCTGCCTTAAAAAAAGTTAAAAAGAGTTTAAAAAAAAATGCCATATGCATGTGAAAACAAAAAAATGACGGGTAGAAAAATTACGAAAATATTCCTAAACTAAAGGTAAAAAGCAGCAACTCCACCTCTCTCTCGGAGACTTGACCTTAAAGAGAACAAAAAAAAAAAAAATGAGGAAACTCATGTCATCGAATCACAATACAACTTTCATGTGTTCCAGCACTCCAGCGTAGTCAGGAACAAGAGCCAATGAACATCGATTTGGTCACATAGCATCTTTAATATCACCATTATAATAATTAGGATATCAAAAGTATCGAGTATACATACATCATTTGCATTGCTGTACGCAAATCTGAGTGGATTTATGTTCTTATATCTGCCATTTATTGTTCTCAGGATCACCTTTTATTGTCTGGACATTGTGCTGATACATTGAATTGTCCTGAATATTCAACGTCGTTTCAGAAAGGAGAACATTAAGTTGGACATATATTATTAAGTAATATAAAAGTTTTTTGATATTTCCCAATGTAACTTGAATCCTATAGTCTACTACTTTTCAATACCAATAATAAAGGATCTTTATATTAGCCAAACTATAGTCCATATCAAGGAACATCTGGTTGGAGCGTTCGCCTCCTGTGGCGCTCTTTTTTTTTCGCAGTAAAGTTTTATATCTGTGGGAACAGTCTCTTGAAGCCATGCCTGTTAGTGTAACAGTCCCAGTAAACTGATTCTCAGTCTGAAGATGTGAATCTTCATTTGAGAATAACAAGGGTGAAAATGATAAAAATCCTCACTTCCCTGCTCCTCCATCACACTCATAGTGTCAGTCTGCGCTGCCTGTCAGACGCTGGTGATGGAGGCCAGGCAGTTTGATGACTTCTGGAGTTTCTCAGGCTGTGTGGTGGGGGGTTCGGGGATTGCACGAAAGCTGAAGGGCAGTCCCATACTGCTGGTACCGATGTGGCCCGGGCTCAGCGCTGGATTCTGCCGTCTATTGCTCTCCACAATGCTGGATGTGTTGGATGCAAGGCTTTCACGTGTCCTGGAAAATAATGTGTCAAGGAAATATTACGTCACAGACATGTTCTTTATCGAAGAAAACTACTATTATTATTCCATATTTAATAAAGAGCATATACAATGAAAGAAGTCCATTATCTTGGCTTTGGTTCTGCTATGATGTGCTATGAATAGAATAGAATAGAACAGAATAACAATATAGGAAGCAGTGGTATTTGGTGAAATTAATTTCAACTTTAACAAATATATGAACTGTATTGATGTCAACATATTTCAGCTATCTAGTGCCCAAGGTCAAGACTTTAAGCTCCAGCACTAACAAGCTTTCATGAACTGGTACATTTGAAGATGACAGTGCCCAGAATGATCAGCAGAAAAGTATCCCATGGAGTCTGAATGACACTTCTACAGAGTAAATAAGAGTTTAGGAGCATTCCTTTCCAACACATTAACATCATAGAATGATAAACCGTGCTATTCATAACTGTCCTGTCCAAATTAATTCATGACATTGATAGCTTAATGTTAACTTAAATATCTGTAACTTATTGAGGATACTAACCACAATAGAGCTCAATAATCGAGTAAAATTGAGTGAAACATTTATAGTAATATTGTGGGAACCAGTGTGGTGTCTGAGCTGCTGAAATAATAATCATCACCAGAAATCACACTCTGTTCAATGCAAGGTCAAAGAGGCAGATCATCTTGTTTTACTAAATACTTGCATTCAGATTACATCACTCATTAAATCACAAGAATTGAAGGACTAATTTTGCCCTTCAATGAGCATTTTCCTGCATTTATTAGTTATCAAAATGAAGTACAAGTACTGGAAATCAAACGCAGGCTCCAGAAACGCGTGTTTAAATCTAACATTTTAGCTTAGCTAATGCTCTTTAAATGCCAGAAGACATTATGAAGCCACTCAAGACTCAGACCAGACTCGACAATTGTCGCTACTCATCCTCTTGAAGGAATTGTTTTCTGTAGTCAAGTACATTGCAGACCCCAGGCCCAGTCCAACTGAACAAAATAGAAGACTGCTAACACCGCAGACGATTCAAAAAAGCCTCCATTTAAATGAACATTCCAACAATAATGTTGACACATACCTAGGGGAGTTGAATCCACTGTCCACTGTGACACTGCTGCTGTCCATGCTGTCCAAACGTGCCGAATGGGCTGACTTCTGGATGCTGCTGTTCTCTGTCTCTTTGGGGCTGAGTAAGGTAAGATTGGTCTCCAGTTTACGCTGCAGATCGTGGCCCTTTTCTGGATCAAGCAGCCACTGCATGGTTCCCTCTCCACCCCCTCCACCGCCCCCGTCATTACCACCACTGTCCCCAAGGTCTTTGATGTCCTCTGTAGTTGCCAACTGTTTGTGCGAGTCCTCCTCTGCTTCTTCTTCCACCTCATCGTCTGATACATTATAATAGTCGAAAGAGGCTGGGGGGACAGTTGGCTCTAAACAGCTTTGTAAAACCGCAGGTGACGCTGAAGAAGTGGCTGAATTGGAAGGCTGCTGGGGCTCAGGATTGTCTAGGGCCTCTGTTGATTTGGCATGTGAGGCTTTCCGCAATGTGCCAGACTTGGTGTAGCTGCTGTCCATGTAGCCCGTGGACAAGGCATTGTGTGGAGGTTTGAACAAAGTGTCCTTGCTGAAGATCTCTTTCCTTTTGATGACCAAAGTGCCCCCTCCCCCTCCAGGATCGACATTGTGTTGATGTGGCATCAAACGAGCGTTCTGCACCGGCTCCGGCGTCTGGCTCGGCGTCAGCCGAACTGAGCCGTTCTGTGCCTTTGCTGCCGACAAGTCCTCTTTGTACTCCATCTTGTGAGGAGACGTGAGGTGAGGCGTTTGGCGGTCAGCTGGAGAGCTCTTTCGGAGTCCCCCTGATGAGGTTAATGTGTCATATTCTGATTTTGTCTGAGGCGAAGGTGCAGTTAGGATTGTTTCATTTGACGTATTGCACTGGATGTACTCATCTGTTGAGGGCTTAGGAGAATGTCCCATCAGCTCATTATACGTTGGCAAGCTGTCTCTGCTTTTGTTCCTCTCTATCGTGTTACGGATCCTCGTCTCGTCTAAACTCCCTTTCCCCAAATCAGGCACATTAAAATCAGAGTGGAACTTAGCAGCAGAGAACATGATTCTTGAGTAGTGGGAGGACTTCTGAGTAGCCCGCAGTGTCCCGTCGTCGGTGTAATAATGACCGTGTTCCTCCAGGCTGGGCTCGAAGTCTTCTGGTGCCCCTAGCGAAGGACCCTTCAGAGCATTGTCCATGGACCGGGATCGTTCTTTAGCTTGATCTGACCTATCGTGTCGCGACTTCCTGTCCTGATTATGACTGTGACTTCTTTGCACTCTGGATTGGCATGTTCCTCTTGAGGGCTCTGGGAATGGCATTTCTGTCCGTCTCTTGGCAAGCTCCCCTGAAACATCCCATTCTGGAGTGACGGGGCAATACGATTCAGTAATGTTGGGGTTACTGTGGACGAGATACGTTGCGCCTCCACTTCGCATTCGCTCCAACGTGTACATGGCCTCCCGAGGTGAGCGAACTAACGAATGACTAAAGAAACGATAATCCCTTTCCATGAACACAATGTCCCAGTTGGAACCCTCTGAGGGGTCCCCCCTGGAGGTTCGGGGCTTGCTGTGTGAGCGAGACTTAGCGTGTGGCATCCTTCTGTGTCCCCGGCCCCTTCTGCTGCGTGCACTGTGCTGGGCAGACGACCCTGCCTTATTCTTCTGTGTACGCTCTTCTTCCAGCCTCTTCATGACAGCAGTGTGCCTTGCCACATTCTCCACTGTTAAATCTGGGTTGATTCTCCGAATGATCTCCATCTCCACCTCGCGAGGGATTGGCGTAGTTGGCACGTCCTCGTCACAGAGAGGCCACTCCTCTGGGGGAAACTGGGCTGAGAAGCTTGCCAAGTGCCTCAATTTGTCTTTTTTAAAACTCAGCCTAAAGAGTCTGAGTCCAAATCTTTTAGATTGTTTTTCGCCATTTCCTCCACCTTCTTTCTTTTTCGACAGAGTGTCTGTTTTATATGGGAACGTCGTGATGCTTTTACTCTTTTCGGCCGGTTCTGGAGCTGGGGCTGGCTGGACAGGGGGGGACGTAGCAGGCGGGGGAAAAGGATATGACGGTGGCTCTCCTCTGGGCTCCTTGGCTGATGTACCAGGCGGAGGCTCTCCATTGTTATGGTCCTTGGGCAGTTTGCTTTGGAAGGAATCTCCTCTGTGCTCCTTGGGTGACTTCGTCTGGAGTGCAGAGGTTTGCAGTCTGGACAATTCTTCACGGTAGGAGTTGTATGAATCGCTGAGGTTTTTGCGTGCAGGCTTTTCTTTTAAGCAGCCAGGTGTGGATGGCGTTACGTTTCCAGCCTGAGGGGAGGTGCATTTCGGAGGCTGTTGCTGTTGTTGTTGTTGGGGTTGTTGTGACCGCTCCTGAAGCCGATCGTCCAGGTGATACCACTTACTGTTGGTTCTTATAAGGGAGGGAGTGATAAAGTAGGTCTGCGGAGTAACGATGAAGTAGCCCTCTGGAGTTGGGTAGATCTTCCTTTCTCGTACCAGCATGTTCAAGGTATGTCGCAGAACATCCATGCTGGGAGTAGGCACGCCTGAAAAAACACAACACAGTGAGTTAGAAAGGCTATTTATTTCGTTCAAGTCATGGGAAAATGCTGAAGAAAACGCATCCTACTGAAGGTGCCAAGTCACTTACAAGCAGGCAAATATTTCTCCCTATTAAAAGGAATGACATTTGTTTTCATTTCTCTTTATTTCTATATTGACTTTCTGCTTAATTGCACATTAGGATTCATAATCTTGATCACATATCCATCATTCAACACGTATTTGAAAAGCCAAAATATTAAAGCTTCTTCCCCACTACATTCTTTAATTCATTTCATTTCTCGGATGAAGGTGTCTCCAGGTAGGGTCTTTCTGAAATTGGTATACAACCTCTTCATTTGGTCTCAGGTTTTCAGAGAGATTATGAAGTTCTTGACAACATGGAAGGAATTAAATGTCATCCATCTTTTTTCTGGAGAGAAGCCAAGACATCAGATTTCATGACACTGATCTTCATTCCTGTGGCTCTAAAGTGCAAGGATTCAGTAGGCAGATAAGTAGTAATGGACAACAATGTGGGTTTGGACTATCATAACCTTTGGCTCCTCTCAAACTACCACTGGCGTAATACAAAACACCAAGAAGGCGAAGAGTTGGTTTGCATTGAGAAAATATCCTGACCCTACATTTAGTGCCTCACTTAATGCAATATCTTTGGAACCTTCTTTCCCCTCGTTGGAAAAAAAGACACAGACATTCACAGCTCCTCTGGCCCTGCACCATATCTTAACTCAATGCTGAAAAGAAGTGTCAGCCTTGACTGTGCCTAAGTGCCCAGAGCCTTCAGCATTTCTGAATGGGTTTCAACACTGTCGCTGAGGAGCTATTTGCTTGTTTTTCACCTCTCCCTGATTTGCATCAGTGCAAGACAAGTTGAATCTCCACGCTTGAAGATGAAGAAGGTGAACTTCCTAACAACCTCAAAGAGCTTCCTCCTACATACCGCCTTTTCACTGACTTGATAGTTCCCACAAACGACGGACAGCATGTTGTAGCGAGCTAGATCATTGGTGAAGCCAGTATCTTAAAGTGAACGGGAGGCTGACTACCACTCAATATCTCCAGGAGGCGAGAGCATACTGTAGTTCTTCCTCAAGATGGTCACCACACTACTGCTCATTTGTTGGCAGTTCTTTCCTTTTGTCTCCCCGATATACACCAGGTTGTTTGGGGTTAAGTGACGTAGGGTATTTTTCTCATTCGCCAGATCTAGTTCATCAAATTAGACAACCTTATGAATACAGAAACAATACAGTCAATGAAGTAGGAGTCAGTGGCAGAAGTCATTGAAGGAAGAGGATGATGAAGCCATATTTTTCAAAACCTGGAGTAGTTCCTCAGGCCAGGCAATGAGGCGACCTTGCAACAACACTGAACAATGTGATGTATAAATTATCCAACCATCGAAAGTATCCCGAGCCTGCAACCAGCGTGAGCTTGGAGCATTGAAGAAGTAGGGATGACCTTGGTACTTCGCACTTCAGTAACATCTGTACTGTTGTGTTTGTGTATTTTGGGGCGCTGCAATTCCAGATTAATTTTTCATTTGGTTAATGTATGTTTTTTTTCCTATGAAGGAACCTCCATGGAGGTACTTTCAGAGATTTAAATGATGTCATCCAAAAGGAAGTAGTACAACATTGCGCATTCCTCTTAAAGACATCTCACAACTTGAATCGGTGGAGGAAAGAGTGGAGAAATATCTGGTGATGCCCCCAAACCTCCACCCTTGAAAGGGATATGGTCTCTCCAATTGGTTAGATGTAAGGTAGACATCACTGGAAGCTTTCCTTTTGAAAGCGGAGGAACATTCCTTTGTACCTATGTAGCAACTTGGTAAACATTGACTTTTTTTGCGAGGTTTTTAGGCATGCTCATTATGAGTGGGTTCATGACACTGTGTGAAGGTAAGAAAAAAATTGAGTCCAAATAGAGGAAGTGGCTCCTCTGTTAGTTTAACGTAAATGCTATAGCTAGTGAGGAATTGTTTCTAATGTTTAACCAGTTCACGAACCGAATTGCGTCCCCCCAATAAGAAGCCAAAGGTACCTGGGAAGCTGGCAGTCAGATGCTCCACAAGAGCCTCCTGGTTGACTGGCTTGTGGGCCGAGTTCATGGCAGAGATGGCGAGGCACAAGATCTCCCCCAGTGGGATAAACTGCGACTGACTGATAGGTGACATACTGAGTGGAGACACGTCACCTGTCGGAGAGAGATAGTCGGGTCGGGGACAGGAACATGAGGAGAGGGAAAAGGCAGAATCACAACCGTTAGATTATGAATGAACAGCGGGTGCAGCGTGTGAAGCTATGATGTAATGGTCAAACAGCAGGAGCTTGCTGAAACAGCTTCACCCCTCCTCTCTCCACTTCTTCTACTGCTTGTTTTTCATAGGTTAGAAAAAGCGGCTGCACCAACCCAGACCTTTTCAGTCGACCCAAAATCTCATTTGATCATTCACTTTGTACCCGGATTCGATCTTGGTGTTCACCCTCAGTGAACACATGGCAAGTCTTTGTCGAATTGTTGCCTGAGTATAGTGACATCATTCTACAACCATGTACCATGCTACACCCACATACACACGTGTACACACATCAAAACATGACGCCGACATTGACTCTCTTTCACTAGAATAACCAAATGCGGAGGGGTGCTGAAACAACGCACAACATTTGTCGCTGTTTTCAAGGCAGACTTCCATTCACCTGTACTACGATCTATAGACAAGCTGGGGAGTAGTACGCAAGGATGAGTGGTTAGTCGAGCAATACGATGACGTAAACCACAGCTTGTCAGAAGAAAGCGATGAGCTAATGGATGTTATTCATACACAATGATAATCGAGGAATACTCTTTTGTTTGTGTTGATCTTCTCAACAAATGCTCTCTGTCTAGCAAACTGAAGAGGAAAAGGGACTGTATCATCGGCCGTAGAAGGCCTGCTACCCAAAATATTCTGTGCCTGTGATCTGCAGGACCGACGGGATGGTTTACTCCGAATCTAAGCAGCTGAGGTTGGGAGTGTCAGACTCACCTGGTGAACGGTAACTTGGAGGGGATGGAGAGATGTGAGGAGGAGGGGGGGGAGGAAGACGTTGTTTCTGCACACGGATGTCTTTTTCACTACGAGAAAGATTGTGCTCCAGTGGGCGTTCTGTCAACTCTGAGCTGGGCCAGGCCTGCCGCAGATTGCTGCTGCGGTTCTTCTTCATCGTGACACCTTTCTTACTAGGTGTTGTGAAATGGATAAAGGGAAAGGGGTGGAAGAAGGTGGGGAAGGGGTTGCAGGGGGAGGTCGACCAAACTGCGGTTCAGTGCCTCCCCCGCATCAGTAAGAGCGTCCTGGTAGATCGATCACACACCAGACATGGCAGGAAGCAGTGTGCACCTTCACACACACACGTACGTCTCATTTACATCCAAGCTACAAACGACGGCGTCGGCACGGTGGGTGGCTGTCATCGGGTGCTTGGCTCTACCGGACTGATGTGGAGGGACTGCAGCGGCGGTGCGATGGCAGGTGACGGCGCCTGACATCACCTTTTATTGGCTTCAGACCCAGCCACCATTTGTAGCAACCCCATTTGCATGCGTGGAGAGGCACATTACGTAGCTGCTCTGCTGTAGGAGGGGGGAGTAGGAGAGAGGAGGGAGGGTAGGGGTAGAGATGAGGGAAATGGGGCATTGGAGGCAAGCAGGACGGCCGGGAGATCTCTCTCTGGAGGTGTTTTAGTATCCGCTCGTTCCTTTGGAAGGGATAGAAGCAGGGGATAAAGGACGGATGCTCAGGAATGTGAAGCTTAAGAGGCCCAGTCTTTGACAATAGCTCAATTCACCATAGGACAGCTCGGTCGAATCCACAAAACAAAAGATCCAACTTCAGGGGGGAAAAAAAAAGAGAATTATAAATTCATCCCAGCGGACAATGAAAGTTCAGGTGTCTGCCGACAGCCAGGAGCACCACGTTCACCTCCATCTTTTCCCCATCAAGCACAAGACCTCATCGTCCTTTTACAACAGCACCACCAGGAGGGTGGGGAGAGAGAGAGAAAAAAATGGAGAGCATAAAAATAAATAAGGCAATCAATCTGATAATAGATATCCACGGTCCTTTACAATCCAGCAGGAGAACCTCTTGAGCCGATGGCGTTCATTCAGTAGCAGTAGAGGTGGGGGGTGCAAACTTTAGTCAGCAGCGAGTCTCTTTCAACGCTAATGCTGCAGCTGCTCCCAGCTCCTCCAGGAAGGGTGTGTGAGCATGTGTGTGTGAGAGCGAGAGAGAGAGAGAGGGATGGAGAGAGAGAGCGAGAGAGAGAGAGAGAGAGCGTGTATGTGTGCCTGCCTGCTGTGTGCGATTCTGCGTGAGCATGCGTCTGCCTGAGTGATGGAGAGGATGCAAGGGGGATAAAGAGGACATACACGAGATCTAGAAACTCAGTCACAGATGAGCCTGGTCTCAGGGTCATTGGAAATCCTTCTTGCTCCACTGCTGCCACGTGACGCTTCACCCTCCGCCTTGACATGTGTTTCCAAAAGGAGGAGAGAGTCTTGCATTTGTGAATGTTCTCGCCAGACCCCCGACACGGGGAGGGAGCCAATATGTGCACGAGTATATTGGGGCGCTGTCACATCAAATCTGCCTCAGTTCACCGAAGGAAGGCAGGAAGAGAATGAGGAGATGAGGTGGTTGTAGCGCTGCTGGGGGGCGGGGGGGTGCAACATTACGCCAGCCATTTTACTTCTCAGTGGTGCCGCAACAGCTTTTGTTGCCATAACGACGCAAGCCGATGAGGTCATAGCTGTTAGCTACGAGAGCTGTCCCCTTAAAGAACCAGTTACTCAATCCACGAGCACAAAGGCAGCACGCAGACAAGAACAGATGTCCCTCACGTTGACAGAACATTCTGTATCCACGCTTGGAAGACAGAGCTTTCCAATACGCCACGATGGGACAAATTCTCCAACAGGCTGCTACCTGAAGACGCCGAGACCTAACTTGTGTTGGAGATGCGTCATCCAGTCAGGGCCAGAAAATAGGCTAGTTACTAGAAAAGCACTCAGAGAGCGCAAACCTCTGATAAGAATCCTGAAAAAAAATCGTGCATCCAAATGATCTGTCAAAAATGCTGAAAATATCTCCCTATGTTAAAGAAGGCTTTAAAAAATAGGTGGATCCAGACGGTGCCCCGTATCACCCCCAAAATTCAACCATTTCTTCCTTGTCCCATTTCACACATTTCCTGAAAATTTCATCGAAATCCATCCATAACTTTTCTTGTTATTTTGAATACAGACAACCCAACGCCTTCGACACCAAAACCTCTTTGATGGAGGGAAAAAATGAATCATTTCCTATCAAGTCAAACTTTATCTGTTAAAACATGATCACTCAGAGAGGTTATTCACAAAAAAAAAAAAAAATCAATCGAGCCAGCCAGGAGTCGAACCTAGAATCTTCTGATCCGTAGTCAGACGCGTTATCCATTGCGCCACTGGCCCTGATCAAGGGATGAGGTGGTTTTTGCTATCGTAACAGTCTTAGTGATTTGCTTAGCGTTTCACAATTCATTAAAAAAAACAAATGCTGGATCCAAACAGTGATATGGATCACTCGCAAAACCATTTGTTCCTTGTCAACTTCACACATTCCCTGAAGATTTTATCCAAATCCGTCCATAGTTACTGTCACAAACCAACGCCATCAACAACATAACCTCCTTAGCGGATGTTAACAACACCAGCAGAGTTCAGCTGTCAGTGGAGCGGTCAAGCGTAATGAGAATGGACCTCAAGATGGAGAAATGCTGAGTGACAGGAAGAAGGCATGGGAGCCTTTGGAGGTAGCCAAGGACGCTGACTATGCCAATTTCAAATCGTGACTCTATTTCCCAGGTGAATGTGTGAGTATAGCAGTCACGAGTAAATAGCCATCAATGAGTACGCAAACATTCCGTTGTTTAAGTTCACTGGTCATTGTTTTAGAAACGTTATCCATTGTATTTTCAAATGTAGTGTCACAATATAGTTTCTTTTGCGGTAAGAAATAAATATTTGCTTCTATATACAGTATCTAACAGACTTGTGCTTCAGTATTATGTGGTCAGTTTGGTCCTAGTCCTGGTCTCGCCCCCGACATTCGTCTTAGTCTTTGCATGCTTTGGTCTGGACTACAACATTGGGTGGGTAAAACCACGCTTGTATTGATAGCCCCCTCTAGTGGTGCTTCCATTCATGACACTGGGCTTTTACCATCACACTTAGGTTTGGAAAACAACAACCACAATAGAAACAGAAACGGAAAACCATTAGCTTTCCTGATCATACATAGATTTTCGGATAGAATTCTCCGGGTCGGACATTTCCACCAATTCTCCGCTGGGACCCTCCTCTTCCTTCCAATAGTTCCAGCAGGAAAATGCCATGCAACATTGCCTTCCTGTATAACCTTCCCTAGGTGCTCACAAAGCTCTGAATTCAACGTTGATATTCAACCGAGACTTAACAAACTTAAAGGGACCTTGTTGTGCCCTTCACTCTAAAGTAGATTCTCATCAAAATAACCTTTTAAATGTTTGTATCTGCCGGCAGGGATAGGTTACGGTCACAAAATGACCGCTGACCTTGCTGAACTGCTCTCTTACATCGGAAGGGTGATAAGTACGATAAAAAAAAACAAAAAAACAATCACCACCAAAACCAAACCAGTTCTACAATAAAAACAAAATAGAGTCACATGCATTGTAATTGAACGTTTGAACATGTTCTGGGGATCCATGAAGCTTATAGGGTCGAGGGTCTAGATGTATTCTGCAAAATGAATCATAAATATTCTTCAACTTTCACTTACGTCATGGTTAATGCATGTTAAACCTGTTTTGATATGTAAGAAATAGCCAAATGGTTGTGCTGAAATTACACAGTTTAGTTCACACCAAGAGGTTATATTCACAATTCCATTGTTATGTTCAGTCCTCACACCTTTCACCTGGAATTTCAGCTTCGGTGTTGTTCACCGTGAGCTCTACTTATAAGAACAAAGTTTGCACACCTCTAATGGAGCTTTAAAACACACACAAACTCAAATGTATTGGTAAAAGTTCTATCAGCTTTGGCTTTAGCGAGGTTAAAAATTAACTCTTTGGAATAGACTGCGCCCACAACTCCACCAAAAACTGACAGTTAAGACCCAAGGGTTTTCAAGGAAAATATTCAGTGACCACATGGACGTAATACAGAACATCCCCACTGGATTCTGGAGCGCAGATATGGGGATATCCCACACTCTGTTGGTTCAAGCATGATGAGAGCTAGTGAGGCATTAGCTATAAGACAAACATTCCACTACTTATCAGTTCAGGCCTTAAACACGGAAGTGCTCAGAGCCAGTCGGGAAGAAAGATCAGGCAAACTCTTGTTGTGATTTTATAAAGCCCTTTTGCTGCCTTCACTTCACTAGATAGATTTCTTGTCTTCTTTTCTGTGGTTCTTTAAGACAATTTTGCAATACAATTGACTTACATACATTTGAAGAATAAAACATTGTTTTGAATCCGGGAAAAAAAAAAACGCGGAACGGAATTGTGTCTCATTCATGCCATTAGATCAAAATCACTCAATAATGCGTTCAATGCCGGGAATCGCTATATTACCAGATGGATGTTCACCTTCACCTTTTTCAAAACACCTGGAAAACGGACGACAGTTCAACACCCCTTAACCTCACAAACCTGTCTGAACCTGTCCTGACACTTGGTAGTTACGACTCCATCTCATGTCATTTTGGGGGTTTTGTAGCTTGACATCCAAAAACTTCTAACTAAACTAATTTGTTAATAACAAAAATACTACTATGACTAATAATAACGTGTAAAACGTGTCCGTTTTCCAGTCAAAATGGCAGCATCCCACTTCTGACACCACAACCACTGTAGACCGCCTGCAAACTTCGCATCAAGATCTCGTTCTTTTTCTTGAAACTCACCGATGGTCTTGATGTCAAACCCTTGAGGAGGCATCAGGGTGCGCCTGGTCCATCCGTTCCTGAGCACCTGCAGGTGAACCTCACTCCCGCGGACCAGGAGCACACGCTCGTCGATCCAGCCCAGGAAGAAGATCTCGGACAAGGCTCTGGTCAGCGCCTTGTTCCAGAAGTGTTGCATGTTGGTCGCTTTAAAATTAGCGAACACTTCGTAGCCCGTGTTGCGCTGCTGGAAGTGAACCGAGACCACGGCTTCCCTGGATGAAGACGGCGAGGAAGAGGACGCTTCATCTTCTGGACTGAGCCTGGACAGAACCAGAGCCAGAGAGTGCGGGGTGATCCGGAGCACTTTGTCCATCCCGGCTGGACCCCTCTTTGATCCAAAAGCTTCCTCCTAAACCCGCTAAATCAAGTCATAACAACTTGAACATGCGATAACACTGAGTCTGAAAACAGTCGCACCGTTTAGGGAGCGGGATTATTCAGTTGATAGCGCGAGTGCGACGCGTCGCCCGGCGAAAACTGTCAAGCTGTGAATTTACAATCCGGTGCAGTGGCGTGTGCTGCGTTCATGGGCAGTTGGGAAAGAACAAGTTTGGCACATAACTTATAAGAAAAAAACGTAATATGATGAGAGAATGGAAATATTCCGTAGCTACCGGAACGTAACAGCCGGAACACTGTCAAAATACTTTTTTTTCCCAAAAATATTTTTGTCATTTCGAATTAAAAGATATTATTTAAAGCGACTACGTAGCGGGGAAGTCAAATACAACCAAACAATATTTTAACAAACAAAAACACCTTAGCGAAAGATAAGAGAACACTAAAAATAATGAGTCAAAATACATACTATAGATTATAGTCGATGCCAAACCAATAGGGCACAACTTATTGATAAAACAACATGAAAGATGTAAAACACTATATTTGTAAAAATGTGTGCAGAAGTAAAAAAAAAAATTGCAATGTTCCTTAACATTTCTTGAACAAACCCAAAAAACGAACTTGAATTTCACAACAATGTCTTTTTATTTTTCAGTGGAACTACAACTTCACAGTGTATGAACAATTACAACAGCAAGCAAATGTGCGAACATGTCGCTAAAAATTGGGATTTTCCAATTGTCAAACGCATTTTAAAACAGCCCATGTGACTGACAGCAGTTGTCAGGGTGGCTGTTCATTTCTTTTAATTTCCCTGATTTAATACAAAGTCATATTTTGTGGGTGATTTATTGCCTTTTTAGAAACAGCGAGATTTTTTAATGCAAACCTTGAAACATGGCTCAAAATATTGCATATGTGCATCTTAGTAGGAGAGAGAAAAAAGGAGTGAAGATGTGACTGAACAGTGACAGTGACACTATAAACTGCATGTAGCCATTACAGCAACATTATTCCAGCTCAATATAAAGAACTTTAAATTAACGTCAAACAAACTTTACGTTTGTAGCCTAAAATGGCGGAGCTTGTGACAACATCATGATATGGAAGCACACGACGTTACACTCCACTATTATGGCTATCATCCCAAAAACAATGTCAGAGTTTGAATCTTTTAAATGCACCTTTGACAGTGAGATACACTGATCAGTCTATTCAGCGATAAACGGATGAATGGTCAGAATATTCTAGAAGCACAGCAAAGGTTGAGGAAGAAGGTAAGGCGATGTGTGACCTGAAGAAGCAGCCAGTTCCAGCACCAGCTCATCTTCGTCCTTTAGAGCCCAAGGGTCGGAGGGCGTTTCGAGGAGTTACAGCTCTGGCTCGAGACAAACAAGGCCAGTAATACAGCTCGAGATTATGACCACCAAAGTACTGAGAAGGTTAAAGATCATGAATAGGGTGGACATCCGGGTTAGTTCCCCACAAGATGTGGACCTAAAGAGCAATAAATACGTCAAATAAAAACTCAAGATGGCTTCAAGGTTGTATTCCCTTTTCTATTTCTCACTGAATGCCACTTTTGTGCTTGAAAATTTACGACGACCACGGAGAGTTTAGGGTGTGGGAGGCCTCGGCTCAGCTCTTCACAAAGAAATTGGGGGTGAAAGGAATTCTGGAGCACAGGAGTGAAACAAATATGTTGAATAGTTGCGTTTGCTGAAGGCCATATTTCTGCCTATCCAGGACAGAGTTGACAGCGAAGGAATGAAAACATTCAAATGCATGATCAGTCAAAATACGGTCGTGAAATGTGAACCACAAATGACTCACAGAGAAGAGGGTGTACGTTGCTGTCAACACTTGCATGGAGATAGAAAACAGGCACAGAAGTTAGAAACTTTATACCGTCATAGAAAAGGTCTATCAAAAGTCTGAATATGATGAAGTTAGATTATGTTTCCTACCGAACCGGTTCCCTGAAATCTGACGAAGCAGAAGCATCGGGTGGTTAAAAAAGTAAAAAAAAAGAACTGCTGAAACATAAATTATTAATAGAAGAAATGTGAGCGAACCCTGAGGTTTGACTGTAAACTTCAATCGGAGCAAACACACACTGAAAACCTCCGAAAGGGCGCACTAGTGGTTCTCTGGCTATTAAGATCAGAAGTACATTTCTTTGGTGAGCATGGACACGATACATGGGATCTGCTTCTTAGCGTGAAAACCTGGCGAGTTGGAGATGGACTCGAACTCTACCGCCACCTTGTGGTTGACTCGGGTCATGATGTGCTGCAGCTCCAGCTGTTTTCCGTACTTGCTCAACATCTCGCAGAGAGACTGGATAAACCAGGAGCCCGTCATCGTGTTCCTCCAGGAGTAGTAGCCTAAAATCATGGAAGTTATATTGGCTGCATGGCGACTTATATATATGCATAAAAAGAAATAAAAATAGTAATCAATAAAAAATGGGAATTAAAAAATAGAAATATATAAAAACAAAAAAAGACAATTATATATTTTTAAATAGAACAAAAGACAAAGAAAAATTACATATAAATGTTTGTGTTTACCAGGTGCTGTTGAAAAGGCGTAGAGGAAGTCAGCCTCCACTGGAATCTTGGTGGTGTCATCCCCGCTGTCTGTTTCTATGCCTGCGTCCAGATCGGTGCCTCTGCAAGCCTGTACGAGTCAAACAACATGGTATAAGAATATTTGCCACAAGAAGCCACATTTTTCAATTTGAATTTCAATTCAATGTAAACAACAAAATATTGTTTATTTTGCATCAGTTTGACAGTAGCACAATAAATCAGGATGGTGGCTATATTCAAGTTTTTATATCACCTTATTTAAACTGAAGCTCTTTTAATGTCTTGAAAACATTTGTATAAGAATTTCAAGTCCATTCAGAGTAGTAGAAACTCTGGCCATTGTGTAGTGAAAAACCTCCCTGAACAAAAGCAAACAGATGCTTTTGTTTGCTTTTGTTCAGGGATTCCTCCATGTTTGTTGTTGTTGTTCTCATCCTAGCTGCCACGTGTCTTGTGCATCAGTGAGATCAGTGGAGCAGGAACTCCTGCACTGACCAAGGTTCCCTGTTGTCTGGAGAGCACACTGTTACATTAAATTAAATTATTATGTTTAAACAGAACAAAACTTAGATTTGAATTGTTGGTTATTTGGAGCTTATATGGTGGTATGTATTGGCAAAATCAAGGCAGTTTATTTACAGGCTATAAACGGCCATTTAACATCTTTATCAATGGTCACTGACACTTCATGAAGCTGAGACAATTTTAAAACATCAGATCAGAAAGACCTGTATCAATACCTGGATAAAGAAAAGTTTGGGTTTCCCAACAAGGCTCCTGCAGCGGTCTCCCCGGAAGAGCGAGGTGAGGTATTTCAACTCAACGGATCCATCAGTACCGAAGAAAACTCCCTCATCGCCGTGACTCAGAAGAACACAGACGAAGGATGCAGCGTCGCTGTGATCTTCTCTGGAGGCTGAGGAGCGATATTATAACATGCTAGCTGGACCCCAAAGCAGAAAATGAGACTTAAAAAAAAAAACTCACCAGAAATCAGGACCTGCTTCATCTGCTCAACTGTTTGGTCGTTGTACACTTTGACTTTATAGCCCAGCTTGGCAAAGACCTTCATGGCGTTGCCTGCATCCACGTCTGTGCCATTCCGTTGATTCATGCCTTAGACAACAGAAAAACCCTTGTTTTTAAACATAAAAAAATTAAAATGATTGACACAAATTCAAACTCAGAATTTCCCAGAATCTGGATGAGCAGTTTTGCTTCAAACTAAACCTAACTTCACAAAATGTTTAAGCCGATAAAAAATTATGTTTAATATCTCAGTGTGTACAGAGTTCATATGCAGCATATCAGAGAGTGAATTCAGTCTTTTAAAGTCTGTCAAGTCAGTGATCATGGAGCTCAATACTGAGACTGCTGAAGAAGTGGGACATTCAAAACCAATACAATAAATTGTGTAAAATATTTTTTTATCTGTGAGAAACGTCATTATGAGTCCTAAACATAGAAACGTTGGGAAACATAAGTGATGTCATTCATTTACTGCTGCACCAGACAGCTGCATTGATAGTGACATAACAGGTTTGAGGAGATATTTTACAGTAAATTGATTTCAACAACTGACTGATGCTCGGGACCTGAGGAGCGGAACTGAATCACAGAGGAGCCTCAACAAGACTATAATGTGAGGAGGGGAGACATTTATTGACTTTCCAGAATACAGCTTGGCTTCAGACCTCAGGGTCTAAGGATGTTAGCTGTGAGAGCTGTAAGTGAAGAATAGAAAACACACACGTCTGTGTTTGAGAGCAGGTTTTAGTGTCAAAAAAGCTTTTCTTTTTGAAGTGAAGGTTGGATTCTGGCATATTAATGCATATTTTTTGGTGGCATATTGGAGTAGCCATCGCTAAGGCAACACTTACACCGGTATATGGCCGCCCCCCCCCCCAGTGAAAAGCCTGCTTTAAACACAGCTAAACATGTTAAGTGTTCGGTTCATGTTGTGAGCAAGCAGAACGGACTACAAAACTCCGGTTTGGCAAATAAGTTTCAGTTTCTGGTTTAGTCATGTGACCGCTGGAGTGAGAAAAGCGTACTACACATTTGACTTGAGTGACTCATTCGTCCCAATATATCTTGACTTATACATTATCTATACTCAAAGTAAAGCAATGCAAAAGGGAAATTGACAAATAAGAGAAATGAAAAGCTTGCTTTAAGAAACAAATGTAATAATGTTCCACCTATATTCCACAAATGTATTTTTTTTATCTTCTTTCTCTTAAATAAAAACATTTCCGTTTCACTTTCAATCATTTTTGACACGTTGTTGGAAAGGTACTTAAATATTCACACATGTCACATAAAAAAACTATGAAGACCAAAACCAGAAGGGCAGTGGAAAAACACGACTTCCTTCCTGTCAAAGGGATGGTAAGTTGTAAGCAGGTGGTATTTCACTGTGTGAAAAGACACGCTACATGACAGGTATGATTAGTCCACATAACAATACAAATTATTGGTGTGTGTGAGAGCTGTCACTTCCATTTTTATGGCTCTTCTTACGACACATGTGACACAGAACATTCCTGCCTTTTCATCTTTTGGGAATGTCTTTATGATGGTTGAACGCTTTGGAAAACTGATCAGTGAGGAATGACTCTGACTTATAGGTAAATAATACTGAACTGACTTGCGCATATGTCCAAAAAAAGGCCCACTGTCTTGCTATATTTGAGGCAGAAGTGCCGCAGAAAGCTTCTCTATTTTCAATTTGCATTTTAATTCCACGCACAACAATCAGGAGCAACACAACACGCACGCAACAGAGGTCTACATACCTGTTCTGCGGTCAAAATTCTTGTTGTTGATGATGATGCACCGGCCGATGCTGGGGTATTGCAGGTTGTATCTGAAGCTGTAAGGGTTGGCATCCACAGCCATGGGCTCTGCACTGGGCGCTGCACCTTCCGACCTGAATGGAGGTCACATCCACAACAAACCGGTCAATGAGTTGGGAAAATGTTAATAATGAACAGCAAAACACTATGTTCACAGTGACCTAAATAAAATGGACGAGACTAAATACAGATTATTACATTTCCAACGCACAGTTTGAAAACAATATGAATAATAAACAATAATAGAATAATATAAATAGTGCAGTGGGTTTGCTTTACTAAAAAAAAAAAAGCAAAGTTCACAGTATAAGATACCAGTATTAAGTAAGTTGAAGAGTGGAATCAAGCTTGTAGCGCAACACAAAAGCTTCACGCGTGGGACTCAAAAGCCACGTAAACAGCAACAACCACAACAATGGTGGCTAACTAGCATGTTAGCCCAACTCACGGTTGCCCATCCTGGCGCCTTGCGTCGGTGCAGTCAGATCCGTTAGCCGACATTGCTTGCTGAATGAACCGGGAAGTGACAATTAATGCACCCGTGAAGGACACGCTGCGCCTTGGAGAAATGTTTCCTGCAGATGTTTTCACAGAAAAGGTGGCACCGCCTGTTTTGACAACCGATACGATGACGTCACACAAACGCTCGCTCGCCGTGTTCACCGTCGGCGACCGAGCGGGCGGCGCTTTCAGCCACACAAAGACGAACAACCAGGCTGAAGCGGTGTATGAGGCTCGAAACTAACGACGTAAGAATGAAATTTAGTCATAGTCGATGCAAAAAAATATAATAATAAAGAAACAAAATTTTATAACTTACAAAACAAAATATGTTGCTTTAAATAATGTAAATGTACACAAAACACAAGCGAGTACATGACAAAATGTCAGAAAATAAAAAAATAAATACACACAAAAAAAAAAAAAAAAAAAAAACTCATTCAAAATGTACATTACATTTCAGCAGTTTTGTCATGAATTGTTCGCAGATTCAATTGGCCACTTAAAAAAGACGCATGAACAGCAACATCAGATAAAACGAACAATTTATTATGTACACGTCTGTGTCATTACAATGAAGTTCTCCAAAGTCAGGTTTATTCAACCAGGACAGGTCACAAGAAGCAAATGGAACACATGGGCAGCAGAACTAAAACGCATCGTTGTGTGTGTTTTTATATATATATATATATATATATATATATATATATACTGAGCATACTGAGTTGCTTTGGAAGCCACAAACGTCAAAGCTGAATAGTGAATCTACAGAAGGCCAAAACTCAGTTTTGTGATGAGGTGAATGAGCAGTGAATTAAAATAACAATTGAAAAAGTAATCTCATGATCTCATTACTACAATTAACGTCCTAAAACACACTTTCAAAACATTAGAATGTGCATAAAATCATATAAATAAAAAACTCTTCAGACAACAGGGAACACCCAGACGACCCAGATCAGGCTGCAAAACCCAAGATGAAACTGAAAAAGTGCCTTGCTGCAATGTTTGCTATTAGATTTGTTTCTCTCTATTATCGAATAAAGGAGTATCAATCACACAGACTATTTCGGATATTTACAACACCACTGTGAGTGATCCATTTGGTCTTTCTCAACGTTCTCTTAAGTACACTTAAATATGGTGTGTGATGAGAGTCTTTTTACTTTCAAACACGAGCACAATACAAAGAAAAACGTTCGCAACCTTCACATTTCTGTGCCAAAGCAGTCAGGCACTCATATTGCTGTCGTTTAAGACGCACAAATGACGCCACAAAAATGGAGTAAAATCAGGAGCGATTGGAAAAACTCTGAGGCCATTGATAGTGTTTTTTATTTTGCTGTCGAGCTGGCAGGTGGAGAAGCTCAGTTATTTGTGGGAGCTTCAGATCTGCCCTTTAAGAAGACTCAACTGATTCGACACTGCATGGCTGCAAGCAAAGGTTCCACAATAGCTGAACAACACAACCTCAATAATGCAGTGATGTCAGCACTGGATGTACGGTTGGTGATGTGAGAGGTGGTTTAGAAACTACAGAGATAAAAGAGGACGAGATAGAGGTTCCACCCTTAACAAGACAGTATACTCTGGTGCAAGGAAGTACTTGGATACGCCGGTGTCTCTTACCAGGACAGGAGAGCGACAGGAGTCACAGTGGGAGTCTACTCCTGCCCACGGGTGTGAAGTCCTGGATGAACGTTCACAAGAGTCATCTGAAGATGATCAAACAGCTGCTTCAACAGAAGAAGCTTCAGTACCTCAAACTGAGCTATGTATCTCATCAGAGGATGTATAGTCCGAGGATATTCTTCTGTAGAGTTCTGAAGTACAGGGGCTTGTTTTTTTTGTGCCACAAGCAGCATTATTGATTTGAATTCCTCTAGCCAAAGAAATGTTTATTTTCTGTTAAAAATGTCTCAATTGTGTCGCAATTCCAGGGTTTCATTCAGTGAAATCCACCGAAGCCTGGTGGGAAAGTCCTCGCCTACATAGAAGAAGTCGGGTTGCTGTTAGCAAGTCAGGTGACAATACCTCTAAATGAACCTCTACAGGCTGCCAAGCTCTATACCTCCGGACTCCAGACTTCTGCATAAGGAAGTGAGTTGAGGTGACACAGGCATGTTGCGAGGTCATCAACCTGGACGCCTCACTTTCAAGGTCTTACAAGCACATTCAGCTGCGAGGAGCTCAGACACTAGACTGGTTTAGGAGCACATCCTGGGAGTTTGGGAGCTGAAAATATGGATGCAACGCCACACATGAAGATGACAGGAAGCTGCAAGGTTAAAATGCAATTCACCAACTGGGGAGAACGAAGCACCACATATTTTAAAGGCAATGTTTCTGTCATGTCTGGAGCGTCCCATCATCATCATAGACGTTAAACTCTGCTACCGATCGTACTAACAGAACTGCCAATACAAAAGGCTCCAAAAATGCACTCCGCAGGGGAAACAGGGCATTTTCAGGAACTGAAGATGTTCCAACTGGAATTCACCACTGCAAAATAGCTACAACTGTTGCAGTGCATCTTGGGACAATAGGAGTGGAGGTCCAACTCTTATGAAATGATGATTCAGGGACCGATTCTGTAACTTTACCAGACACCTCAGATTGTACTGCTCTATAAGTGCAGTATGAACGCATGGTGCCACTGTGCACGTCCTTCCAGTTCAGAAAGCAGTGTGTAGCCCCAACCAGTCACCATTGATCCACATCTTAATCGTCACACCAAGAACAGCCATATTGCACCAACATTTCTCAGTGCTTCAGCAGTGAGCCATATATTGGTGTCTTTTAGAAGCAGCCAGTGACGGCATGTTGACAGCCAGCCTATGTATGGACAAGGCCCTAGTGTCAGAGTGAATGGATTCCATGATGCAGCAAATTCTTGCTAAGAAAACACAGTGCTGAAGAACCTTCTTCAGTTTTATCTTTTTTTTTTTTTATAGGATGTCACGTTCAAATGTGAAGATAATCGCGGCAAATGAAGACATGCAACTCAGTAGAAGAAGCAGAAGAGTGGCAGTGAGAGAGGACCCTGAAGGTTACCTGGCTGTGCAGCGACACACAGTGATGGGTTTTTAATCGAGGGCAACGAGAGAAACAAGTCCACACCCTCGTCCTGAGAATGAACTTCGCAAATCTCCTCACTTATCTTCAGCTTCCGGCTGGCGCTCAGAAGATGTTGGGGCAAATGTCCCAGCTGCCTTTGTCCTTGGCCTCCCAGTAGCCTCCCTTGTAGACGTGCAGGGTCTCCCTAGACACCGGGTCGTCCAGTTTCTCAAACCACAGCGCTTGATAGTTGTCCTGGTGAGAGCCTGGGTGAGAAGACAAGAGTCAAAACTGGGCTCTTACAGCAACAGCTGCTTATTTTAGTTGGTGTTCTGGAAGCGTCAAGATGATAAAACTGCTGATCCACTGACTCTAGATGGGTTGTGCTTAGGAAACCCCTTCAGTTCCAGTTTTAAAGGGTATTGAACAGTTCAGGATTGTTTACTGAGAAGCATTTATATTTACGCAGACTTGTGTCTCCATGCACTAATAATAACATCATTTTGAAACTGATCCTGAAGTTTAACCCACAACTCTACATGTAGACACCTTTATTTACTGCCAATTATATTAAAATCCAATTACAATTTTGAAAACAAATATAAAGGTTTGAACACCAAGCTCCTCCGCAAGAGCTCAGAAAGATCACACAAAAAAGTTTTTTTTGGCATCTTCAAAACCATAAGAGTCCATAAATATGAGAACAGGCCACCACTTATGATTCTTCAGGTACGACTGGCCCAAATCTTCCCACCAAAGACTGCTCCTCTGCAAGCTTCTGGTGACTGGGAGTGCCGGATTTAATGCTCCGGTATCAGCAACGCTACTTATGGACCAGTTCCAGTTGATTCTCATGACCCACTTAAACTTCTTGCATCAGCTCTTCTGGGTTGTTTTTTGGAAATAAAGACAGCTGCATGACTTAGATGGTGATGTAGAACTCTATCCCGGGCCAATGACAATGACTGCCTGTTTCAAGATATATTTCAGTGAAAGGCAACACTTAAGTTCCCCCTAAGAAAAAGACTTTTGCCAGTTGATAAGACTAGCGTAGAAGTGTTGATATTGACATCCCCAAAAGTAACCATAAAAAGGACGCACACTATTTAAACACCCGTGTCTACAACAACAACAACAACAGCACAACTCTATAACTGAAAGTGAAACATTCTAGCCCCTAGATCTAGATCACATGAGCAGACTAACAGCTACTCTAAAATACTTGCTTTTTACTGGAGCTCCGTTCGGACCTTAAGTACCATCCAGTGACAAAACATGAAATGATGAAACGAAAAAAAACTCTTTTAACATCAGACACGAACTTGAAGAGAACTTGTGTATTAGTGCTACTATCCTCTACAGTTAAGAGTCAGAGTACTTGCTTTGAAAAGTAAATTGTGAGGGTCCGTGTGGTGCTGAAATAAAAACAAGACAACGGTTTGAACCTGAAGATGGTGAATATAGGGGGAATGTATGTGATCTGTCATAGAGCTGCACCGTCATTTGTAATAAGACTGTACTTATTCAATGCTGTAATTGCGGTTTTGCCTCTTAAATTTGGTGCAAGACTGTTATCAGAATTCAAATCTATTCTTATCACAGACCTAAATAGTCATTGTCAGATTTTAGAACACACATCAATAATACATATTTAAATCAACACGTAACAGGAGCAGCCGCTTGCTCAAACCTCCATCTGGTACTCAGCGATCACGAGCTTCTCGGTTTTCACTCAGTGAAATATTAGTCATGAGAATCACTCATTGACTCCCTCCAGCTCCCTCAGGGGGAAAACCATGTCCTGCTTCTAGTCTGGGGCCTCCACCCAGTTGGATATGCCAAGAGCTCCTCACCACGAAGGTGTCCCAGGGGCATCTTAAAAATACACCCAATTGACACGCTTCACTCAAAAGCTTTGGATTTATCTATGGTTGACTCAGAAGGAAGTCACACTCATGGTATTAAGCAGAACAAGTACAGTCGATTGACTTCACCAACTTGAAACACTCTAGCTGCTGTGAGGGACGGCCCAGGCAAAATGCAGATTAAAAAGAAGCTTCAATATGATGAGAGAAGAAGGAATTATACTTGTTATACAGTATATTATACAGTGAAAACATAAAACTTTTACTTAACAAAACTTGCAATTTAAGTGGTGAGTAAGAACAATCAAAAAAATATATATTACTGCAATGGCTTTTTTTGAGGGAGAAGAGATATTAAAAAACAATCTGTTGTAAGGAATGACAAATGGCATTTTTTGTAAAAGGTTGGGGAAATTCATCCATTGTATTTCTTTAACACTGAGACAATAAAATACATTAACAGCTGGGACAGATCAATATTTGAAGATAAACTTCAAACAGTCAGAAAGAGTGAGCATGACCAGTTCAAAGCTCTTGAGGGCCACGAAATTAGAGGCTTCTTTACTCGAGTATTACTATGTATTGCTGCTATTTCTACAATCACATTGAACACACACAAGTTGAGGAGGCTTCATGGAGACGGTGCAGTTCTAATGTAGACACACACGAGATATTAAGAGGCTACTTGCATGCAACAGGAGTGAGAGGGGGGGAATCCTCTGTGTCAGCTGGTTTGCACACGGAGACACACAAAGATGAGTTAATTCACAACTCGGCTCGCAAAACCTGGCTTTGATCACCAACTTTCTGACTCACACACTCATGTGACATGTTTCCAGAATTAGTAGTTAGGATTCATTTGGTTACAGTGGTAGGTAATGCTATGGTGAAGATAAAAATATCTTTTTAGGACAGTGGTGCTGTGTTTTTTTTAAACTACTTGCCTTCACTTGGGACTAAGTCATCGTTGAACTGGCTTAGAAACAGGTGATTTGATGATTATTTTTACCACTTCCAGTGACCACAGGGGGAGACAGTGTCAGCGACACTCTAACAAGCGTGACTAATAAGTCAAACAAACCGTCCTTTATTCAAACAAAGCGGGAAACCAGGAGATACTTGCTTTCTGAAACCTCGCTGGCTTCGGTTCCCGTCTCCACCGCGCCAGCTAAACGGAACACAAATGAATGTGATGATGTGGTCAAGACCTCACACGGGGGGCATATTTTGGAGGTGAAGTTTGGGGTGCTTATTTTAAAGGAGTACTTGCTTTTGAATGGCGAGTCATTTATCTGCTCCTCATTGACAGCTTGGAGTGAGACAGAGACAAACAGACAAAAGTGTACACAGACAGACATATGGAAACAAAGCGATGGACTGAGCAACACTACAGGACAAACACAAGAAACAGGTTCTCTTACCTTCCTCAGGTGAGTTGGCAGCTTTCACAGCCTCCCTTTCTCTCTCCCTGCGAGCGATTCGTTGTTTCTCCTCGAGTCTCTGTTTCTCTGCATTGGCCTCATCCCACCGTCCGTCCTCCATTAAGCGCTGGTCAGGCCGGTTCCGACTGTCAGTGGGCGCCACTCCATCCTCAGGTTCATTGAGAGTCAAGGCCAGCGAAGAGAAGAAGTACATGCTTTCTGCACCATCGCTGGATAAGAAGTACAGAAGAGTTTATAAATGAACAAGCATGTTCCACTTCGTACTAATCTCGCTCAACATACGGTAGAGGATTCTTTTTCCAGATTTCTTTGGCTTTAAGTGTCTGATACACAGTTTTCTGTTTGCCTTCGGTGCCGTTCTCCCCTTTGCTGCTTTGCATTACCCTGGAAAACTCCATCTTCTCATCCCATGTTCCAGACAATACGTAGTGCGCTTTGCCAGCCTTGTCAGTCACCACACCGGTCACCTGCAACACAGATGCTGTCCGTGAACCATCAAGGGTGTAGTCGGAACTGGGGAAATCATTTCAGTTATTTTACTGCTGCAGTGGTGACAGCTCCCTCAGCTCTCACTGAAGACTGAGGTGCCCATGTGACATGTGGGATTGTTACCGAGTTGGGTGTGGTTGAAACCCCTACGTTAAAATGCTCCTCTCTGGACCTCTGTCTGACCCATATAAATAATTTCTAGTGGTAGCTCTACCCCAAGTCTCTGACTGATGACTGAGCTCTAACATCTGCGAAGTGAAAGGAGGCATTAGAATGATTGGAAAATGGTTCCAAACTCACTTCTTTTTTCACTCTCATGACTCTATATGCTACATTCCCTTTATCAATCTACTGAACCACTGAGCAAACAGATCTGTTGAGTGATCTATAATAAAAAATGCATAACCAAAACAAACCTTTCTCGGGACATCTCTAGAAAAGTAGCTGTAGGGGGCGAACTTGAGATGACAGCGATCCCCCGTCATGTGGTTGACCACGTCGATCTCTCCTGACTGAGGGACATCGAGGATCAAACAAGTTCAGATCCAAATATATACTTACATGACTACAGTTAAGCACAGTCGTACCTGATCGATCCATAATTTCCCCACAATAATATTGTGTACTGTTGTTGTCACTTTTTTCCAGGAGTAGTGATTGTTGCTCTTTTCAAACAAACACTGGATAGAACCTAAAAAGAGATCCATCAAGACAGAGGAGTCAATATAGTTTGTCAGTGGATATTCTGTTCAGGGAGTTCACTGTGCTGCATGGCCGACAACAAAATGAACACCCAAATGAGTCTAGATGAGCAACTTGGTTAACTTTTGTAACTCACCAAGCGGCATTATAGACAAATATTTCCCCCGGAACTTGCTGGCCAGAGTGACCTCTTGTCTGAGGGTCCAACCCTTCTCTGACACGGCATGGTGAGCTGCAGCAGGTGGATGATGACTGACCTAAAAGCCAAAGTGAGGAAAGTCAGGAGCCACATAGTTGGCATCAAAACATTTCAGAACTTTGAACTTCTATAAGTAGTTGCGTGCATTCCTCCGGTATTTTCCCAGGAATGTGGTGAAACTGGTATATTATTCAGACGCAGGAGCACATTACAGACCGTGGGAATCCTTCAAGATGGCAGGTTATTTTCTTTCATTGCCCACATAATTTTATATAGATTGTTGTTTAAAATGGAGAAGAAGTACCTGTTCACAGAGTGAACGATAGCCACATTCACTAAGTCGATCCAACTCGAAGGTTTCTCCAAGCAGCGGGTTGAAGGGCTTTCCTGTGCGATGCACAGTGGTCGAGTAAGACGAGACTGTAAAAGCCGCCACGTAGCACATCTGCTCTAGAGAGCTGTGACACTTTGCGGCCTTATCCAACAGCTCATAGTACTCCAGGTCTTCAGAGAGACGTTGCAGCATTGAGAGAGGCTCATTGAAATTCACCTAGTGGGTGAAAATGAGGCGATTAATTGACACGTTGAACACATATTGAGGCTTGCATGTCCCTTACAGGCATTGGTATCTTGGAAAGCTCCTTTCCAATGCAGTTCTTCATGATGCTCCACAGATTGAGGTAATAGTTGGGCTTGTCTGGGATGCGAGTGCGTCTCTGTCGGACCGGTTCCAGCTCCAGCAACTGGGGAGACTCGGGATTGGACGCCAACGATTGCTCATCAAACTGTGTGAACAAAAGAAGAGTACTCACTCGGGATGGGCGATAACTTATCGTACACAATATACCACCAAAAACAACATCCACGATGACAATTCTCCATCTCACGATAAATTCAATAAACACGTGGCATACTTTGCTGCATTGGACTTGCATATGTGAACGTGACGAGAGCGTGACGGCGCTCTCCAGCTCCGCCGTGTTTGGCAGCCAACACCGGCGTGTGACATTTGTGGAGAGTGATAATTATGTTGGTCGACTCTTGAGTTTATTTTATTAGATGGAGTGGTCCTCATAGGTTCTCTGACGCGGTTGTCTGCCTTGGTCCATATCAACACATGCAGGTCTCCTGCTGCGCTGGCGCCTCGCCGAAACACAGTGGCGAAAATAGTTGGATATTGGACGGAGCTCCGCTCCAGTATTGGTGGTGACGTCCTCTTCTGCGTCCCCATTAGGGTTCACTGATCTCAGACACACTCTCACAGGCAGCGCTACAACCATTATATTGAAACAAACAAATAATGATGTTGGAGACAAACTCTACTAATATGTTTCACCAACAGTTTCAAAAGAGACTGTAGTGTGTCCAACACATGGAATAGAATGAAAATGTATCTATTGTCATAATTATCGCCAAAATTACAACATTAATCACGATACTTTTTTGTCCATATCGCCCATCCCTAGTACTCAGTAAAGGGTAAACAGGAAGCATGAGAATGAAGGACCTACATTTATAGACTGGTCATCTGTTCCAGTCTCACTGCTGAAGCCACTCATGTTGCTGCCAGACCGCCTGCAGGACAAAGGGAAACACAAATGTAGCAATAAAAGCTTGAAGATGATGAATTTAGGGGTGTTATTACCTGTGATATTTTGGGTCTGCGGGGACGGTGATGAACTCTGCAGGGTCCTCCATGGCATCAAAAAACTCGTTGTCATCATCCTCATCGCTGGCATCCCCTTTTCCAGGAACACCACCTACAGAGAGTGATACAGCTATTACCGGTATTATTCAAAATGGAGTAAAGAATAAAAGCACATCGAGGATGGGATTCTTACCTTTGCTTCCTAAATCAGAATTGCTAAAAGACGAAGGAAGGACCGTCGCTCCTCTGAAAGCTCTCTCCAAGTGATTGTGCTGCTTGGCCAACTGCTCCAGAGTTTCCTCCAGCCGAATCCTCTGATCCCTTTCCACCTGCAAGGCCTTCTGCCAGCGCTTACTGTGCTGCTGGGCCATTGAGAGGAAGTCCCTACATACCTGGAGAAAAATGCATACATAATAATTCAGGAATTCCTCAAAGTAAATCACTTATAAGTAAACCAATAAAAACAAATGCATAGGCCATCAACAATGCACATCATTTGAAAGAAAAATGTACAAGTTGCCAGAGTTTATTTTGATTTTATGGGTGTGGAATAATAAAAATGTGCTATGAATCATTCTGTCCCTTTGTTCCGAGACTAGCTACGCTTTCAGTTTAAATAGAATCAGAGACAAAAGATTTTTTTTCAACATTATAACACGGTAAGCACTCTAAAATGACATGAATAAGCCAATTGTTTGATGCGATTCTACATAGCTACTGTAACAAACTGTCACCTCTGGCCTTGTATTTGTTTGTCAGTCAATTTATATGTTCAATGCCCAGACGTTTTCAGCAAACGTGAGTACGAGTGAGCATCCTTGTGGTCTTCTCATAGTCAATGACAGTTGCAGTGTGGCTTTTCGAGAGATTCACGAGAAACAAATGTGACAACTGTCCCAGCTACTCGTCTAATTCAAAAACTTGTGGCGCAGCCAGCGCTGTAATACCCATCTCTGTTTGTCTCACTTCCTCTCTGGAATCTCATTGACATCAGATTGTAAAAAGGGTTTTTTTGGGCTTACATTGATCATTGCATTTGAGGTGATTCTGAACAGCGTTGCTCTCTCTGTCACTTGTCGGATCTTCTCCCCCATATCTCCTCCAGCTCGGATATTCTCCAGCTCAGACAGAGACCTGTGAAAAGTAACAGGTTCAATCTTTGCTCATGACGACAAGAGAATGGCTGGGAAAATATGAAAACCTCTGGAGTGCAGATCCATGCTTGACAATCAGGTCATTGCATGTAGTGAGGTCTTCCACCTTGCTACTCAATGTTCGTAGTGCTGACTGCATTTCTGAGTTACGCCCACCACCTTGTCCAGTGGAAGCAGGTACAGGAGAGCAATCGTCCCCAGAGTCATCTAAAGGGAAACACGGAATGTTTGTTCAGATGTTTTAACAAGCTTAACAGTCAGGTCACTTAAATAAAATTCTCTCACCTGACTCGGCCTGCATGCGGACAGCCTTCGCCTTGGCGAGCTCCAGAGCAGTGATCCAACGTTGCCGCTCCACTTCGGAGCTTGCCTTCAGGTGGTAGGTCTGTGCTCCTCCGTTGGAGATGACAAAGTTACAGGAGTCTTCAACAGCAATATTAGCCGTCGCCAAGTTGATGGTTCCACGACACGTGTGGCCCATTTCAGCCTGAGTCCTGCAAAGCAACAGAGAAAAACAAACACAGCCAATGAAAAACCATTTAATGAGAATATATAACCAAACTTTTGACTGGCAGTGTATTTTCATTATGTTAAGCTTTATTATAATTTATGATTATTCAGCAGGCAGAAAGGAGAAATACCAAATCCAAGCAACTCACCTGTAGTAGGACAGCAGCCCATTGCTGAGGACAAACCAGCGTCTCTGGTAGCCTTTAATGTAGTTGGTCCACTTGAACAGCCAACCTTTGTAGGTGTCTCCTGGTGTTGGTGTGGGGGGCTTTGACTCTGACATCACTGCAAGTTAGGGTTTTCCTCCGTGAGGTGGAAGTCTGTAAAACAAAAAAATCTGAATCAATTCTAAATGATCAACTATTTAATACAAAAAATACAAAATCAAATTAATAGACGTTCGATTTGAATGGGGATATACTAACGTTTCGGTTGACCTTAACGCAAATACGGAAAACTGGGGAATACTTACAGCTCATCGAAGAAATGTATTGTTTCGCTAAGAAAGGCATTCGTATATTTATGTGACTTGAGTTGGTACAGAGACAGATGCATACTTAACCTTGTCTATTGACAGCCTGCTGCTTTAAACGTCAGACGTGGGCTTCAGTGGCATCTATATCCGGATCGTTATTGCTTAGAATGGTGCTACGTAATAACAGAGTGCATCATTTCTTGGCTCGAGATCTTCATTCGTAGCATCAAAGCTACTTAAGCTCGTCCGTCACTAAGCTTGCTAGCTAAAAAAACAGGAAGCTGACACGTCACACACTTGTAAAATCCCTCTCGCCCCATTTGCCGCCACGTTCAATTGGGACGTTTATTCGTATTTAATAACACCTACCGCTATGCTGAAATATGTCGTCTCCAAGCGCACATTTCGTGAGCAATAAGCAGCGTTAGCTCACTGATGGTAGCAGTGAGTGCAAACTGCTACAGGTTGTGCAACGTGGAAACAAGCCCCTTCGCCTTGCGACAGTTCCGCTGCAGGTGATCTAAAATTAATGAAACAGCAAATTGAGTTATGTTGCTTTAGTATTTTTCGAAAATAAAAAAACTGTCAAAATTTGTTCAGTCTTTTCGTAGATGTTCTACATACGATGAATGAATGATGATGATGAATTAGTTATTAATCTTAATATGTTTAAATGAATTCTGGCCAAATACCAAATTGATAAATCAAGTAGCAATAAATAAATAAAACACTCAACATCAGTCCGTTTCTGTACCAGCGATTAGGTCAATATTTATTTATCAATTGTAGGCCATCGATGAACATAATCCTAAATACATTCTGCCATCTAGTGGACAAAACACAAATTCAGAACGTCCGAAAAATACATGAAAATGACTTGTTTACAGGACTAAATTCGCATTATTCATCTTTGCATTAGCAATGTACTTTAAATACATGAAACCAGTAGTGTGAAAACATTATCACAAAATTCTAATCTATTGTCAACAAATACACGTGGAAAAGCCTCAAACGTTTAGAGGTTCACAAAAAAACAAGGAGAGCTTTATTAATTTCCTGAATTTATTCAACAGCTGGGCATTACCATAATGAAGCCAGAGTCAATTGTACATTTTAGAAGTTAAAAAAAAAAAAAAAAGAACTTTCTTTATCAGCAAGAACTTAATCAAACGTGTCTCCTTATTTGGTGATATTGTTCACATTCATACTCTTCCCACTCCCACTCAGAACAATATATGGCGTTTTCTGGGACTTCTGTTTCTCCTGCAGCAGAGCCACCGTCCCCAGTGGGGTGTCGCTGCTGCTCATCTTCTTCAGTAGCGCCTCCTCTTCAAGCTTCTTCATCCTCCTCTCCGTCTTCATCTTTCCAGAGCCTTTGCCGTGGAATCTGTGTGACAGCTGTCTGAAGGCTTCCTTTGGCGTCAGCCGGCGACCCGACTCGTCCACATACTCAATCTTGACATCTGGTTTATAGCCATCTTTATCTTTGAAGTCTTGGGTGAAGCCTCTGTATTCCTCCCGCCGACTGTACTTGTCATCAAAGCCCATCTTATCCTCGATGCAGTAATTATCGTTGGGCAACGCGCCTTTCGGGGCTCGGACACGGGCGACCTTCTGCATCTGAGTGTCCAGGAGACCTTTGTTTTTGCACAACAGAAGAGCGGCGCCAAGACCCGAATTAACAATGGGCTCTTCATCCAGAATCGTGGCAGAAGCTGTGGCGAAGTCTGGTTGTTTTTGCTCCTCATCCAAGTTCACAGTGCTCCAGCCAAGGTTCTCATCCATGTCCGAGTCAGAGCCTCCAGCGCCATCTTTCTCTTGCTCTTGTTCAAAGTCCATGATATCCTCTTGGTCCTCCCTGTTCCCAGACAAACCGTACGTTGGAATGTCACCCAGAGTCCTGCAAAACTCAGATGTGGCGTTGAAAACAATGTTGTTTCTCTTGTCTGCATCATTTTCGTTGTCATTGTTGCTGTCGATCTGGATTTTGATCCTTTGCGCCACTTTCTCCCCAGAGTCTTTGAGCAGCTGCTTTTGTCTCAGCTTGCGCTGCTTCTCCAGCTGTTTCTGCAGCTCCTGTTCAGCTTCGTCCTCCTCAAGAACAGCTGGCTCAGGAGGAGTAAAGTCCTCATCATCACTTATGTCCATCTCTGCCGGCCTGACATCATCAGATATCAGGGGGACCTGAGGCAACTCGGCTTCCAGACGGTGCTCTTCACCCTCTGCCGGTTTACGACCTTTGCCACGGGAACGTGAGCCAAAATCTGTGTTGCGGGTGTCATCAGACAGCTGTGTTACCAGACTCTCTTTCTTTCTGATCTTCTTCACACGACGCTTGGTTTTCTTGAAGCCAACCATCTCCTGAGGGGTGTAGTACTCAGATGCCACCGTAAGGGAGGGCATAGCAAGTGTCTGGGCTTGGTTCCTCAGAGTCTCTCTCATTGCTTTGAGCTCTTGTTCTCGCTCGCCGCCCACAAAGCCGCCGGCATTCAACCTGAAACTCTTTTTCTTCTCACCCTCGATTTCCTCATCATATTTTGATAGAACAGACTGTGATTTAAACGTCACCATATCATCCACACTCTCTTCCTCATAGGGGTTGTAGTCTGGCTTTTTCTTTTTCAGCTCCACATTTTTGTCAGCCTTCTCTTTGTCCACAATGTTCACATTGACTAGGACATCTTCCTCTTCCTCTAGGACGCCTTTGTCTTGCAAGGTAAGGATGACACTCTGGCCTTCATTAAAAGATTCCACTTGATGTTGCACTTTCAGTCCTTTGAGATCAAATGCTGTGTAGGCCGTTTTCTTACTTTGTCCAAACTCCTCCTCCACTAGGTTGCTGACGCCAAACTCCTGATCCATCTCTTCCAGAAGTTTAGCCCTCTTTTCTGCCATCTCCTTCTCTTTGGCCAACTTTCTGTTTTTCTCCACCCAAGCAGATGTGTCATCAAGCCAGTCTTCATCTGCTAAGGTCTTGACTTTGCCCAACTTCTGGTTCAGAAGGCGTTTTTCTTTCATGGCAGCAAGTTTTTCCCTGATTTCAACCTGCTTCTGCATGAGGGAAGGGTTGATCGTCTCGGCCACCAGAGGCGCCTCCTTCGTACCAACCTCCTTCTTGTCTTCATTTAGCTCCAGAGGTTTCAAGCCCAACTTTGCTCGAAGCTTGTTCGTTTCCTCAATGCTGAGTGACGCATCTCCGCTTGCAGACTGCGACAGCACGGGGGCATTTCCCTCGTCATAGCCGGGATCGACTTTCTCTTTCTTCACCCGTGGCTCTCCGCTGCTCCGCTCTCCTTTACCGCGGGCATCACGGCTGGTCCTGTCCCTGGAAGTGGAGCGCTTTCTCTTGTCCTTGTCGCGGCCACTGCTCCGCTCCGACACGTCTCTCTCCCTCTCCTTGCGGCGGTGTTTCTTGTGCTCACGGCGGCGATCTTCCACTTCCTTATCACGGCTCTTTTCTTTGTGTTTCTTGGAGGACCCCATGGTTTTGCCGGGTCCAAAAACTGTTGATGAAAAACGTTGATGTCAAATAATCTGCGTAGCGATCAGCCAAACTAGCCGCGCATGCTACGTCGCGTTAGCAAAGTGCTAAAACACACAGTCGGTCAAGTCCACTCGAACAACTGTGGTTTCATTAAATGCAAAAGGACAGATGCACAGGACTATGCGTGTGAAAAAAAAAATTACCTCTGTGTTGTTACTGAGTAGAATCCCACGATACACAAGACGTTCGTCGAACGACAACGGTGCTTGGTAGAATGAACTTCCGGTTGTGGTCGGGTTGAAATCTCTACTGCCATCTAGCGGACGGGAGCTTTGTAGCTTTTAACGCAAAGGCTCAGACGCGGTTATTCTGCAATGTCCACCGAGACAACGAGAATTATTCTACTCGCTAATATCAGCCTATTCGTCTTGAAGAATGTACCAATTTGATTCCATCTTAGATCTGCTTTATGATGAACCTTTTTATCGACTGATTTACTTTATTGTGTCCATACTAGTACACATTAGTGCACATTACTTAGTATGATATATAAACACAACTTTTATTTTATTTACTACATTGTCCCCTTCCCTTTCACTTAATTCATTTAATTGAAGATATCTGTTGTTCGAAAAACATCAGAAAACAAACAAACAACATATATGTAATAATTACACCTCCTCAACCACATGGTTTGCATTTAAAAACAAAAACAAATGGATCCCATAGCAGTTACGCTTGGTTTATGAAAAAACGGAATTGTTCCTATGTACAGTATGGCTCATTGTCGATGTCCGAATTGATTATTTACTGTTTTGTGTAATACGACCTGTCGTTTGAGCCAGAATGTAAACATTAATATTTTTAATAAGTTGCCCAGGTTCTTCTACAAGTGTTTGTTCTCGATGAGAATCTCTCTCTTATTCAAGCAAAATCGGTATAAAATTAATCACATGTTCTTAACCAAATTGAACTTTTCCTGAAATTTTGTAATCAATGCTCAAGGACTAAATAGCAGTATTATTGCTGATGGAAATCAAATGTTTACAATCCATTTTTATACTGCCATAGACTGATGTCACTCTCAAACACTGTCAAATTTCAAGTTCCAATAATACACATGTAAAAAAATGTAATTTAACTTATTACAAGTCAACATACTCACTGTAAAAATGCATAGTGGAAACGTATCAAAAATGGAAACGCCTATAGCTGTAATTCAGAAAGGTTGCACAGCTGTCACTCCATTTTTAAAAATCCTGTCCCCTTGGCGCTTTGATGGTTTCGTTCCTATGTCAACTGTCTCGTGTTCATACCTTCTTTATTTAGAATGACACTCTTAATGAAGATCCATTAACATACCACATTTGGTCCAGAGGATATATATTCTTCTGTTTGGATTAAAAACATTGAACATCCATATTCTACTCACCAAGGGAAGCTGTGTTATAGCTGCTTTTGTCCTAAATGTTCATAGAGGATGAAGTCATAAGGTGTTGCAGCCACATAACACAGGTCACAGGTGGATAACAGTGAGGTGGGCACCTTTGTAACAGAGAAAAATAAAGCAGAAACAAAGGCATTAGATGTACAGTAACTTACACGTGATATTCATAAATATGGAGATAAATATGACGCATTTGTTAATGATGTGTTTAACAGCCAAAAGGATGACTCTTTGATAAAGCGTCTGCATGAACTTATTGTTACATGGAAATATCTGATAAAACAGTAGGCAACGCACCAATCGTCATACCAGAGTCAATCTCTTCCAAGCTCTGGAATGTGTTGGAAATTCTGAAAACAAACAAAAAAGGACTGATGAGTAAAATGAATGCTTTAATTGCTTATGTAAGAGACACTTCATCACGAATCCACATGCTATTGCACTTATGCACTGTAGGTGGCAGTGTGTGTTTTTAAGTTGTTTGCCATTGCTTCTAACGAAGAAGACGGTGTTGGTGGTTGCCTGATTTTTTTTATGGAATGATCGCGTTATAGATATTTTCACGATATCGTTGGTCCATGCGATACATTCGTCATAGTTTTTTATGGTTTATTTCAAGGTCGTTGCTGTGACTCTTCGTCCACTTTCTCCCTGAACGGTAAATGTCCAGGTTTCTTCATGGCGTTGCTAACAAACTTAGCTGTTTTGACAAAATAGAAGAGGTTCGTGTGCACTGCAGCCGTTTTGCTCGTTAACCTCATTGAATGTATTTAAATTCAATGGGTGTGTCGCGGAATAGTTTAACACACGTGAAGCGTTGCCTTGGTTCGATCAATTTAATAAAGTAATACATGAGTACTACTTGTTAATTTTGTCCATTGGAATATTTAACTAGGTGTCATGTCCGTGTTCTACGTAACTTATACGTAAAACTGATCTCTAAACTGCGTCTCTTTAGCAGAAGCTGTGGACTAACGTGTTGAGAGGTGACTCAACTGCCAAAGGGTAAAAACAAGAGTTGTGGCTTTATGCAGTGTTCCAGATGTGATGCATTGCGGATATTCGAGGGGCATTTTTTTTTATCGTGATCAGATATTTAGGTGGCCCACATCACGCACAGCTAACCTCTTGATACTGTTGTAGAGTTACATTGCGTACAAGCATGTTTTGCCAGGTGTAAACCGTGGACATGATGGTTTGTTTTGATGCTAAACTGTCTTGTTTAAACTTATACTCGATTGTAGGAACAATTCCAGAATTAAATAAAAGCCAGTAAATTAAATTTCGTATGGCATACTTTAAATTGTCAACTGTTCATTAATTTAAGTGGCACCAAAATAGGATTTATACATTTATAACTTAAATGGAGAAATGAAAACGAATCATCGATTGTAGTTCTTGGTGAGCATTAACAGCTGGTATGGCATGAGGCTAGAATGGACCTATTCTCCGATCTTCACCTTAGAAGTAAAGTTGACATAGTCAGAGACGAAAATACTTCCGCATACTTAAAAATGCGAACATTATCGATTCGCGATGAAGGTGTGTCCACTCCGATGCAGCAGGTGGCAGTGTGGTCCGTAATGTTGCTCCTAGCCTCATAGCAGCAAGAAGTTTTGCTAAGGTTAGTGTTGACGCTTGTTTGTCCGACTTTTAAAGCAAAATGACTTAACCAATTACTATGTTCAAAACGAGGCGCATCTTAAGTCAAATTGCATGATGTATTTCCAATGCGTTTCTATTGCGCGTGGTCGAGGTAGCTGACGAAAGTGGTCGGTCCTCGGGGTTGCCATAGCAATTCCCGGGGAACAGGCGACACGACACCTGCGAGTAAAGTCGTGAAAGCAGTTTGGGTTTAACCAGAGACTGTCGCTATGCTATTGTGACTGAACTGCCTGTAAACTGGTGTTTCGCTAGTCGGCGTTTTAAGGACGAACCTAGCAGCACGGTGTGTGAAGGGGCATTGCTTTGCCTGGGAACCGGAGCTGGGCCCGCTGAGTAGGAACTTCAGCTAACAGCGACGTAGGAACATAAACTTGCGTTTTTTCAAAACGGGTTTCTTGTGCTATACGTATGTCCGAGCTTATTGTCGTGTGTCTTATATTAGTCGCTACGTGGTAATGTTTGTCTAGTGCACTGTTATCGTCCTCCCAACATACATTTGGCGCTATGCCTGTTCGATACAATAAATTGATGTTAAAAGCGATTAGAATGATCCTTTTATCTATGTGCTTCATCATAATTCACAGCAGATACACATGTTGTACATTTTTTTGACTACAGGAGCAGGTTCCTTGATAGAAAACATCAATAATTTTGATTGTATTTAATACATCAAGTTTGTTAAGCTTTGAGGCAAACATTCCTGTGAGTGCTGAAGAGTGATTTAATGTCTTGACTATCGCCGGCTTTACCTTTCTTCCCAATCAAATTAGGATGTGCAAACAATGACGCATATTGTCGTCGTTGACACGTCTTCTTTTTTTGTGTGTCTTAAAGAGAGCAGCCAAAGGGATGGCTACGGGAGGTGTTCCTTTTGAGGACAGTGCGGAGGAGCTACACAACTGGAGTATCACAAATGTCAGTCTGGAAGACAGGCTGAACAATATGGTGAGGCTTTATGCTGCTTTGCGTTCAGTTACACGAGTCTTTGTCACCACTGTCCAAATAAATAGTTTTTGGGGTGTTATTTGCCGCAGTGAGCTATGTAAGTTGACATACCATTATTTATTAAAGAGAATTCTTTAACTTCATTGTTGTTATTGTTACAAGTGTTGCATTTTTGGCGTTCAGATTAGTTGAACACAATTTAAAAGCAACATATTTGCATCGTTTTGTCTTATTGTCAATTAATGTTATCAATTGCCATACGTAAGTTGTTGGACAATAAAACAGGGTCTGTATGATGATAATCATATTTTTCAATAATATCAATACATTTTAAATATGTCTCTCCACAGTGTTTTAATATATGACATATCCAATGAAGTCTCTTGGGATCCTGTTAATGGATTAAAAAAATGAAATGCTCTTCCACCAGTTTCCACCAGCACTTCTTATAGCATATTGTTCATGGCCATCTCACTCGGAACGGCTTGTCACTGAGACCATCATATAATGAACTGTACTAATGGGCTTCATCCAAATAAATAAAGAAATAAAAATGCATGAATAATGATATAAAATGATTGTATTAAAAAAAATTATTAATAGCATTAAAATGATACAAAACAACAAGCAACAGTGTTGTTTTGTTCTCCTCTTTCATGCATTTGTAGCTATAGTTTCTAAACTGTGCTGCTTGTGTTTGAATGAGGTTTAGCAATTTTGTCTGCGCGAATGACCTGTCTCACATTTTTTGAGGGATTGTACTGGGTGAACAAGTTTTCCTAAAAAAACATGTATTAAAAGATAAAAATCAACAAGCATTTTGTCATTGACCAGGATTGGGGTGTGCAGCAGAAGAAGGCGAACAGATCCGCTGACAAGAACAAGAAGAAGCCTCCGGCTGGGGTGGTGGAGAGCCGTCTAACTAATGACATTTCACCTGACTCAACGCCTGGGGCTGGACGCAGGAGAATACACACCCCTCATTCCTTACCGCACATTAAATACACCACACAGATGTCTGTCCCAGACCAGGCCGAGCTGGACAAGTTGCGTCAGAGGATCAATTTCACAGATCTTGATGAGGTAAAAATATGTGCGTGTATGTGAACACGTCTTGATAATCATGACAATAAGTTGTCCATATTAACATATTGTGGAATGGATGTTTGGCGAATTCTTGGTGGAAGGCTTGAAGGACTTCTGTTAGTTTGTGCCTTTATTTTAAAACATTGTCTTGTGTCATCCAACTGTTTTCACAGTTAGTTGAATAAGTCACCAACCTGGTACCCTGTTGTAATATATTAGTCCTATATTTTTTGTCTGAACATTTCAGTTATTCTAGGTTGGTAGGAATAATCTTTTTTGATTCTTACAACAGCGAAGCGTCGGAAGTGACTCACAAGGTCGCGTCACTGCTGCCAACAACCAGAGACAGTTGGGGAGCGATGTCAAGAAGCCCTTTCTCCCTCTACATGTTAACACTAACAAAAGCAAGGAGTTGCAGCCTCCCTCATTTTCTGCCCCGGCTACTCCAGCACTAACCAAGGAGACGAAGAAACAGAGTCCAGTACTCAGAGATTCAGCAGCACCAGTGGTACTCAGAAAGGATATATCACGACGCACTGGTGGAACTGAGAGGGGGATCACTGGTCCAAGAGAACACAGGAGGGGAGAGTCGTCACTCGACAACAGCCAGGTGGCACTTCTGATATTTTCATGCTGTTGAGTGTGTTTATTCTGATGACTTGTTCACAATTATGAGTCCATCAAATCATAATTAAAATTGTCTTCCTAACATTTTGCACCTTCATGCATTGTGGTATAACAATATTTTTAACGTTATTTCATTTAATCCTGGAACTCCGGCGCAGGTTGGCAGAACAGAAACAGCTGGAATGAGTCTGTATTTAGGACACTTATAAATAAGCCGCCCTCTGTGGATTTAGTGCCCTTGTTAAACCCAGTATGAGCTGAAGTGTGAAGTCTCATTTCCTCTTTGTTTGCTCTCCTATTCCTCAACACTCCTCTCGTGGTCACAGGTTGTGAGCAAGCTGGTTCAGATCCGGGAGTACATCAGTAAGGCCAGGTCCATGTGGGCTGACCTGGTTGAGAAGAACGATGTGCCGGCCAATGTGGAGCGACTGTCGCAGCTCATCGAGCACCTCAAAGAGCAGGAACAGTCCTACTTACGATTGCTCCAAAAAATGCTGGTGAGTGTCTTTTCGTATTTTTAATAATTGTATGGCAAATGTTTTTATATGTAACAATAGCTAATCTTACTTAGTTGTTTGAAGCTATGGTAAGTTTGAAGACAAGGTGGTGGAAGAAATTGACCATAGTGGCGAGCTACTTAAAAGTTCTGAAAACGAGTGCAAGAAAATGTATAAAAATGATTGTGTTCATTATTCTTTCACAATTTTACCACTGCGTATATGTGCACAAAGGTTGAATTAAGTGCATTGAATGAATGTTTAAATATTTTACATTTTTTAAAGAACACATTGGAGACTTTTCTCAATTTCTGATGCAATAAAGATTTTTTTTTGTGTCTATTGTTTTGTCACCAGGCACAGCACAATGAGCAGGACGATGCTGGGACTATGGATTCTGCAGTGGGATCTGGATCATTAGCTGAGAGCAATGTTGAAAATCCCTCTTCTGATGCGTATAATGCAACGGTAGGAGACGTCTCAAGTGTCACTTTGGCTCATACAAAGAAATCTTTCTGATTGAGTTCAAACCTGGAAATTGTTCTGAGCCACATTTGCAATTTAAAATTGTATTGCATTGTTTGTTACTGTGCCGATGAGGTGCTGATGAAAAGGACTGCTATACAATGCAATGTATGCGTTGTGTAGGTGGGTCCACTTGATGCTGATCAGAAGGAAGAGCTGGAAAATCTGCGGAAGCAGCATGAGTTACTTAAAAAGATGCTGGAGCAGCAGGAGCAGCTGAGGGTGTTGCAGGGTCGGCAGGAGGCTCTGATGGCCATGCAACACAACGGAGGACAGGCTCTGGCTGTCGTCGATGATACTAGTGAGCAACATATATTTGATCTGTTGAATTTAATGTATGTCAGTTTGTCTTAAAAAAGAATGCACAAAACCTTTTTTGTACTTGATTTTCCTTTGGATAAACAGTTGTCACAGAAACTACGGGAAGTGTGTCTGGCTTGAGCATCACATCGGAGCTGAACGATGAGTTAAATGATCTGATCCAGCGGTTTCATAACCAACTTCATGACTCTCAGGTAAAAAAAAAAGTTTCTGTTAATAATCCAATACTTAACCATAACCCCTGCGAAAATCACAAATTACCGTTGGGCAAAACTGCTCCAAAATTTTGAGATTTCAAAAGTGGAACTGTAATTGTATTGTAAATTTCTCCATCATGGGATTGAACATCGAAAACATAACGAAACACTTGAGAGTTTAGAGAGTCTTGTGTTGTTGAGGTTCAAAGTGTTCTCTCTCTCAATTATTTGTCTGTTCATTTTGCATAGACCAAGACAGTTCCAGACAATCGCCGGCAGGCAGAGAGTCTCTCCCTCTCCAGAGAGGTGGGCTGGTCCAGACCTCCTCAGGCTCCAGGACCTCCTCAACACAGGCCTCTACTCCATTCTGCCTCTGGCCCTCACACTGGCCTCGACACCGGTGCTACTGCAGCCAAGCTCACTAAGCTCCAAGAGCTGCAAGACAAGAAACAAACTATGGACCGGATTCTTCAGGAGCTACAGTCACTCCGAGATCAAACGCTAAACAACAACTACTGTGAGGAAAAAGTCCCTGTTTACTGTTGTTGTTTTCAGCTTGTTAATACGTTTGCTTGCTTTGATTAAGGTCGTGGGGTGTCGGCACAACGCAGCTTGAGCTTCGGAGGATCATCTGACTATCCACCTGCTCTTGGCGCTGCTGCTTCTACATCTTTTCACTTGTCACACAAACAACACCAGGACCATACCAAATCCACAGATAAGCTCAGGTATGCGCTCAAACTAACTTAATGGGATGCTCTAGTTTTACCATGGTACGTATGCAACTGGAAACAGGGCTCTGCACGCACTAAGGCGTTTGACAAAAGCTTCTGTTAAGATTTTTTGTCTCTTTGCACTCGTGTTCTCTAGGATCATAAGAAGAGATGTGATTATTTTATTCTTGTTTTTCATTATTCTGGCAGGAAACTGAAGGAAGTCCACAAGCGTTTGAACGAGCTCCGTGAGTTGGTGCAGTACTACGAGCAAACCTCTGACATGATGGTTGATGCGGTTAACGAAAACGTCAAGGAGGAGGGCGATGATGAGGACGAGGAAGACGAGACTGAGGACGGCTCCTTATTTGAGGCCATATTTGACTCTGAGCAGGAGACTCACCAGCCGGTCACGAATATCCGGTAATTGGTTGTCATGACAACTCGCACTAAATTGAATAATTGTATTTGAATGACATGAGTGGGTGTCGCTTATGATGACTGATATTTAAAATCCAAACTTCATCATGCTTGTTAGATAAGCACATGATGTTCTTTGTATCCCTGCAGGAACAAACCACAAACTGGTAACTGGGCTGACCGAAACAGCTTGACCATCGGGGGCAGTGCCCAGGGAAGCACATCCAACAACCATGACAGCCGACTCAACAGGGATTGCGAGATCAACAATCGCACTGCCAACATCCGCAGCCTTAACGTCACCATAGGTACTGAGATGTTCCATTTGCTCTTAATATTGCATCCTAGAGTTTCCTCATGTGCTATCTTCAGATTGTCAGCACAATCGGGACGCTCCTTATAAACAGGCCAAGGGTGATGAGGACCGGAATAATGATGGAGCGCGGCCTGTGACGCTGGACAACGAGTCAAGTCGTAGAAGCAGCCTCGATGATGCTGATGAGTATCCTCCAAAGATGCACCGGCAGACAGCAAAGCAGAAGCTCAGGCAGCTGCAGGAGCTAGTAGCTATGGTTCAGGTGGGATATGAAGGAGTCTGACAAATTCTCAATTTCAATACGTATATTTGTGTGTCATGTGTGAAATAAATTAAGCTCATCTTCTTGATAAAAGTTGTGCGGTTTGATTCCAGAGCGATGACACAGATGTTACAACGGCAAATGAGGATGATTCTCTGCAACAACAGCCCAACAACACTAGAGCGCCTGTGACGGAACCACAGAGCACCAGGTCAAAGCAGAATCCGAGGGAAGTTTCTCTCTCAAGCAAAGCAAGGTATGGTCATGTTGCCCTGCTGGAAGTGTTTTACGGCAGTTGTTGCCGTTTCATTTACATTATGATCCCCTTTAATGAACAGGGAGCAGCTGTATGAGGAGAAGCTGCGCCAGCAAAAGCAGGAGCTGAAGCAGCTGCATGAAGAACGACGCAGACTTATCGAAATTCAGGACAAGATCAGTGACCTGCAGTGGGCTTGTCCAGATCTACAGGTCAGTTAGAGTAAAAAATGTCAATGTGTATTTGAAAGCAATGCTTGTATTTTCTAATGTGTTGAATTCTTCCTTCAAGTCGTCTGTGTCAAGTACGGGTCAGCAGGGGCTTCTTCGGAAAGTTCCTGCAGCTTCATCCACTCCAGCAAAGCCGCTTTCTTCCCCGGGGCCAAAGTTCAATTCTGTGGGACTCAAGCCTACGCCACCAGAAGCTGCGACTCCTGCTGTCACTGACAATGAGGTAATACACTATACTGGAATACTGGAACCTAAAGATGTTTACCCCCCGTGTTACAATGGGAAATGTTCTCCTCTTCTCGATGTAGTTCTACCGCTGATTTTTTAATAATTTTTTTATTGAGCTGGGCTTGGAGAGCCTGCAGCTCTGCTAACATGCCTCTTCTGTTCCTGCACAAAGCAGCTTTGGTCAGAGATGCGCCGCCACCAGATCATGCGGGAGGAACTACGTCAACGAAGGAAGCACCTAGAATGTTTAATGGCAGAACACCAGAGACGCAATGGCTTCAGTGACTCTTTCAGACTGGATGACAATGATAGCTCAGCCACGCCCTCACAGCCCGCTAGTAGAGATGAAAGGTATCAATGTTTAGATGACTTATATCTTATTTGTTGGAGACTGCGAGTCTATAGAATATGGACAAATGATGTACCTTTAGGACTATGGCTACCTGGGGTTCAACTCCCTGCAACCTGAATGCTGGCGACGAGGATGACGAGGAGGTGGAGGGAGAAAACTCGGCAACTGGCATAGATGAGGAACAAGAAGGTGGCGCTGAGAGCACATCTGATGATGACGATGTTCAAATCTACTCGTCTGGCAGGGACCAGCGCCGCTACACTAATGGGAACAATCGAGAATGGTACTTGTTTCATTGCAGTCTCAATTCTAAGATGTTAATTAATTATTAATTATTTTGTCATTTTATAGTTTCAATCTTCATACTGAACTTTTTATTCCTCAGCAACCTGCAGCCTCTGCCGACCTTCTCCTGTGATAGCAGTGTGCAGCCTTCTCCTCAGGGCAAAGCAGATGCCAAACCATTCTCCCGAGGTTTGAATCAGACCGCGAATCAGCCAGGTCCGAGACGGCAGGAGAACCTGCGCTGGGCATCTGACCTGTCATCTGTAGAGGGCTCGTGGCACTGGCAGGAGCAGATCAGTCAGCTCCAGGGACAATTGGACTTCAGCACCAGCATGTGTCAGACTCTTCTGCAGGACCAGCAGGTTAGACCGTTGAAGAATCATCGAAAAACCATTTACTTCTGAGGCTTTCATTTTCTCTGTTTTTCCCCTATAGAACCTTTCCTACATGTTGCAAACGTTGCTGACTGGTCAGTACAGCATGCTACCCAACAACCTGTCATCACCGCAGGTCCACCTGGTTATGCACCAACTCAACCAATGTTATACCCAACTAGCATGGCAGCAGAACAATGTCCAGAGGTACAGTCCCAGTTATAGTTTCCTCCATTTAGATGAGCTCTCTCCTAATCCTGTCCATCTTTCCACCAGACTAAAACAGGTGCTGAACGAGCTCCTTCTCCAGCAGCAGCAGCAGCAGCAGCAGCAGCGGATTCCTCCATCTGCAGGTTTGGCAGCACATAACCAGAGCTCCTCCAAAAATCCTGCCACCTGTCCGTCGGCTTCTTCTGGTGTCTTTCCTCCATTTTCCTCCTGTCTACATTCACCAGCCAACAACATGGCCTCTGCTGCCTTACCTGCACATGCTCCAAGTATGACATGCATGTGTGACAAATAGTCCACAGTAAAATACCATAGTTTCTGAGGGGATTTATAGTCAATCTTTAGTTTCGCAATGTTGTAACTAAGTCTACAAATTCAACTATGATTGTAAAAAGGTTTGTCTGATTATAACCATTGTGTCTTCTGCAGGCTTTAGTTTGTTCCCCCTCTTTCCTGGAACAATGGGAACAGCCCCGGCAGGAGCAACAGAGCAGCGGAGCCCTGACAATCCAAAGCAGCATTTGGATGCCAACCATTCGATGAAAACAGAGTACATGAGTTTCCCTCCTCCGCTGCAGCGTTCCCCATTTAATTCCACCACAGAGACAGAGTGCGTCCTTTGCCATATGGATATCAATAAGTACGTCTGTGGTGCAACCGTTTTGAACTCTTTTCCCTGTGCCATCTCTCAGATCTGCAGGTTGGCTCGATGCGTTGCACAAAAACAACACTGTCGCCGATCAGACATCCAAGACGGCAAATGAGTCACCGGCGACCGGACCCCGCCGTAACAGACTGCAAGATCTCGACCAGGCTTCGCAAGAAAGCTTCAGCAGCTTGGTCGATCCCTTTGACACGGCCATCATGACTTACAAGACTGGGCGAAAGGCATCTGCCCAGGCCAACTTGGCCACCAGAAGTAAGACACCAAAAACCAAAAGCAGACGCAGATGGAGCAAGGGACGCAACAACAACACTGATGGTTGGAAGCAATGCTTTTTTTTTTCCACGAAACATCTTTTTAAAATGTGTTCATTTTATGAACCTCTCAGGCCAGGAGAGTGACGGTGTCAGTAGCATTACTGACATCTGTCAGAAGAGGGCAGCACCGACTCACCCGAGGGACAAAAATCAGCATCTGTTGGATAAACTGACGCAAGAGAAGCTGGACAGTAAAAGCTCAGCCGGCAATAAACGAAATGACCTCTCCTCTGGTAGGGCTACCACATTAACCCATGCCTCCGTTGCTTTTTACATCTTTGTTTAACCTTTTCAGTATCATTTGGATTTTGTTCTGTGCACCTGTTTTCTGTGGCACATCTTTGAGTTTCCCTTCATTTACTTTATTGCTTCATTTTATCCTACTCACAGCTTATGCTTGGAGAACACCCTTCCTCTGTAACAGAATTGCATGCACAGAGGCACCAGGTAAAACCTCACATACATCCCTCCATATAACCCAAACGCTGCCATTGTTGACCTGAATAACATACTCCTCCATTGAGTCGCATTATCAACTGCTACACTTAGAATTGGGCTCTAATTTTTCATCATCCTTCCTTTTCTGAAGATGCCAGCAGCGACTTCTCGCTCTTCGAGGCTCTGAGGGAGACCATCTACTCTGAAGTGGCAACACTAATATCTCAGAACGAATCCCGGCCTCATTTCCTCATCGAGCTCTTTCATGAGTTGCAGCTGCTTAACACTGACTACCTTCGCCAGAGGGCGCTATACTCCTTACAGGTACGGAAAGCAGAAATGTCAGCGCTAATGTGGTGACTCATTCGTTCCTTAAATATAAACAGCAGCTGTGTTGATACTTTTATTGGTGCCTCAGGTGATAAATATTGGCTTTTGAATCAAAGGTAACAAAAGAGATGCAGAAATTGTGAACGTAAACTAATGATGAAACGATATCAACAAATGTTGAGGAATTGTTTCAGTGTGTTCTAAGCTAAGTGAGATCAAATCCATCAGTAAATGAAATGTTTAACACACGTCACCTCTGCAGGATATTGTCACCAGACACTTGTCAGAGAACGGTTCATCCAAGGACCAGATTCACCCTCTAGGACCTGAAAAATGGACTACAGATGTTCAGTCTGAACTCACACCGAGCCAAAGCCTGGAGACCAGCGATGATGTAAGTATGATCTGTCAACGCCTCGCTTCTCTCGAGTTTCTAGCCCCAGTTTGTCCTCCTCCGTTGTCATTCACTTCATCTTTCGTCCTGCGTGTTTTGATCCATTTTTCATTAGGCTCCCCTGAACCGTGTTTGCTTTCATCCCCTTGCTGGTGTCTCTCTCTGTTACCACACCACGTCTCTCTTTCTTCTCCTCTCCATTTTTAGCCACTACTGTCTTCATCGTTTTCAATTAGATTCGACAGCCCTTTTTGTCAGAAGCAACCCTCATTTCTCAACCTGTCGGCGGAATCAGACTTGTCTCCTTTGTTTTCACTGAGATGCTGAGCAATCCTCTATTTAGTCAGCAGATTTTCTTTTGAAATAATTCCATAAATAATGAGTGCAATTTCTTCTTTTCATTGATGAGGTCTTCCTTTTCAAGTCTATGCGGTTTGCTTTGATTGTTCTATCTCTCTCAGTCAAAGTTGTTCAAATCTTTTTTGTCAACAAGAAAAGTTCTTGTTCGAGTGATGACCGTCTGAGACTAGACGAGCCCTTATTTGTCACTGCCCTGCTCACCATACTTGTGGAAGATTATTCGAGGCTTTCACAGAGAGCGTTGTCTATTTGGCTCTGACCTTGAAGACAGTGTTTGATCAACCGCATTTAACTTAACTTGCAACATAAAATGTCTGATGAGAGATGATTTTTGTTTACAGAAAATTAAATAATGTGTCTTTAATTTATGTCCTTAATTCAAGTTATATATTTGTTAAAAGCTTTTGGCCTTTTATCGAAGATGTGAAAACTGAATAGTGTGGATTTATGGTCATAGTGTGACCATCTGCTGACATTTTTAATGTGCTATCCAAATGTTTAGCATTTCTTTCTGTCATTAATGTGTCGAAGAAGTGCAGTGGTATGTTTATTATGAGGAAACAACGACTTAATATGTTTAACATGAGAGTGTGCTTTTAAAGTATGTCCTGCTTTTTCACTTCAGTTTAGTTGTCATGACTTGAAAACTAATGGTTGTTTAGCATTTAGCATGTCACTAGCATGTCAACAACTAGGATGAAGAGCTTCATCTGGTCCAAGGGACGTGGAATTACATGTTTCTAGTCTGCTGGTCAGATAGCGTTCCACCTCCTCAGAGCCATGACAGTCAGGAATACTGAGGGCTGTGTGGTGCAACAACCTGGTTGGTTGAAACTTAGAGGAGTGGACAGTGGGGCTACCAGGTTTAGTCAGGTCTTGAACCAGACATGGTCTGCTGCAGAGGTCGGCAATTACATTTTCTAAAGGGCCACATTAGAAACTAACTGTTGTGAAAGAAAGACAGCAATGACTACAAAACATGACGGAAAAATGGCCACAATATATACTTGAGTACAAGGACAAAATGAACCTAAGGAGATGAAATGTAAGTAAGCATATTAAGAAGTGTAAATATGCCATGAAACTGAAGCATTTCATAATTTGAATATAAATCAACTATGCACTAGACGTTCAAGATAAAAGGGCAATTTATTTCAAAAATATATTTTCAGTATTCCTTCAATGTGTTTTGAAGAACAAGAAAAACACAAAAATGACCAATGAAAAGAAGAACATTTTAGTTTTAAGACAAGAAAATGCTATATTTACTGCTGATGTGGTGGTGGTGACTAAAAGAGAACAAAAAAAGCAGAAAAAATAGGACATATTAGTTGTACTTTTAGTCTGACATCAAACGGGCCAGGAAAATCAGGCCTCGGGCCGCATATGGCCCCCGGGTCGCACTTTGCCCTGGTCCGGTCCAAGTAGTGTCTCCAGGCTCGTCTATCAGACACTTTACAATTGATAAAGATTACAAGGTGGAATTACTGTATGCATGTGAGCGATGACACCAAGTACAATTTAATGGAATGTTGCAGGAGGTGGTGGAGAAGAACCTGAGGCTTCCTCAGGACTTGAAGAAGAAGGACGATACTGAGTCTGTGGGCAACGACAGCATGTCCACCTCCTCTAACCTGGATCCATTCGCCAAAGATGACCTCGGTCAGTTTTCATCACACAGTCAGGTGTTGAAGTAATTTACTGCCGCTAAAAGTCAGTAGATGGAGACAGAGATGTGAAGTGGGAACCTGGCATTTGTCACTGCCAAATTGTTTTTCTTTTTCCCCCTTTATTTCTTGGCGTGGAGACTAACTGCTGCTTTTAACAATATTCCAAGCTGCTTTTCATCTTTTTGCTTCATTGGTTTGGGACGCGTCGCCTGTCTTCACCTGATTTGTGGCTCTTCTCTCTGATCTAACAGGCAACACAGTGATTCACTTAGACAAAGCTTTACACAGGATTAAAGAATACGAGCGCATGAAGCTTAAAGCCGTGTTTGACACCATCCATGTGGATGGTGCGGGGGCTAGCGAGTCTGATGGTTCGAACGCTGAATGCGGTGCTGACTCCGCTGCTGATCCGCTGGAAGGTACCGCTCCGATCCTGCATGATGGCTCTCTCATCTCTCTCTCTTTTACCTGCTGCCGCCGAGGTTTAAATCCCAATGATAACAAAGGTTGTTGTGTTCACAGCAGAACGGGCCGGTGACGTCCCGCATCCGCAGATCGACACCCAGCTGTTGGACCGACAGATCAAAAGCATCATGAAGGAAGTGATTCCTTTCCTCAATGTAAGATGACGTCATCAGAAAAAATGTTTTGGTCCTTATTTTATTGACTCAGGAATTGCACTTTTTAAGTATTGGTTAGTTGTTTGTGTGAAGGTAGTTTCCTTATTATTTGCCGCAGCAGCTTGTATTTATTCATATTTTCCCCGTCGTTTTAACTTTTGAAACCTTGATTGAGAAATGACAGCCGTTCTTCTCAGGAGCACAAGGACGAGGTGTGTTCCCCGCAGCTGCTGACGTCTGTGCGTCGCATGGTGCTGACTCTGGCCCAGCAGAATGACGAGAGCAAGGATCTGGTCAACTTCTTCCACAGGCCTCTGGGTGGCATCCTGCAGGTTTGACCACACTCACCCTTCCATACCAAGGGGCTGGTCATCACTGCGTCTCCGTCCTGCAGGAGTCTCTGAACAAGTTCGTGGGCCGGACTCTGAATGACTGCGGGGAGGATCTTCTGGTGGAAATCTCCGAGATCCTCTTCAATGAACTGGCCTTCTTCAGGCTCATGCAGCATCTGGACAGCAGCAGCAGCAAAGTATCCTCAGCCGCCAAGCAGAAGACCAAGGAGGCTGACCCTGCTAAACTGAGCGGCGCTCTGAAGGTCGGTTTCCCTCTCCACACTCTCGCCACATGGGTCTTGGTCCTGTCTAAAAACCAGTCTCCTACACAGGAAAACAACGTGGCTGCTGGGGACAGATCCTATTCTCTGACCTACTTGGACGAAGACAAGGTCGGTCAAGTTTCCTTCATTTTCATTTGATTCTTGGTCTCCTCAAGAGTAAAGCAATGTCTGTCCGTCGTATCGTTGGCATCGCAGCTTGCTCCCTTCAGATCACCCCTGTTGTGCATTGTTTTTTTTGTTCATTACGATGCCTCTGAAACATAACGTCCTTTTTTTATTTTAGTTAATTTTTTCTTATTTCTTGTCCCTTAAAATACATGTAGATTTAAAAATGTGAGACACTTAAAGCTGAATGTGGTTTAAATTAAATACAGCATAACAAACCAACATTTTCTGTGCATTTTTAAAGTGTATTCACTTGTTTTTTTTTTAAATGTATTTTCAATTTTCTCTTGCCCTCCTCTCTCTGGGTGTGACAGCACCTCTCAACAGTCACAGTATATAACCTGGCCCCTGCTCTAGATCATGTTAATCGCCGTGACAGAACTTTTATGTGGCTGAGCTCAGCAGTCTCCTCCTCTGCAGGACCAAGACGAGGCTGAGCAGGAGGCAGAGCCCACGTTGCAGGCCTCCTACATGCTGACTAAGATGAACAACCAGAGGAGCAGTGAATCTTCCGAGGCTGAGGAGGAGCTGGGTGGAGGACAGGAGCTGCCTCTGTCCATCAGTACGTCGCATGTTTCCCGCCTCATGTCGTCCGGTCCTTCATCGGTTCGTGGTCTTCACAGACCTGTCCAAAGCCGAGAGCCAGGCTCTGACCAGCTACGGCAGCGGGGAGGACGAGAACGAGGAGGAGGAGATGGAGGAGTTTGAGGCCGAACCTGCGGAAGTGCAGACATCTGTGCAAGCTTCAGCCGAGGAGGTCGGCGGCTTCTTCATCATTCAAATAGAAATGTTTGATGTGACCAAGTGTGTCTGGGCTTCAGGTGGTGCCAAGTGAGGCCATGGAGGAGAAGAGCGAGGAGAGCGAAGGTCAGGGTTTGACTGGCTGGTCCTGGTACACAAGGAGCCAGAGTTGTTCAATCTTTCTCATGGTAGATGACGCCAACATGTCATTTGGGCCGGGGAACTCTACTGTAGTGGAGCAGACCTCAGACCAGCAGAGCGAAGCCACCGCCGTTGCAGTTCACGCAGCCGCCGTGCTGGAGAGCAACACCAGCAGCAGCACCGACTCCCCCGTCATGATCAACGCCGACGTGAGCATGACTCAGTTCAACACCGCACCTTTCACACCGTTCTGATCTGGTTCTGTCGCAGCAGGAGGTGGGCTCAGCCAACACCAGCCAGAAGTCAGACGAGGACGACTTTGTGAAGGTGGACGACCTTCCTCTGCAGCTCACAGTCATGTGTCAGGTGACAGCTGACCAAACAAACACACAGAAGGTGTTAGAGGAGCAGGTGGAGCAGGCGTGGTCAAGTCATGTGGGGTGGGTCTCTGAAGCTGCGTCTGTCTGGCCACAGGAGGAGCTGCAGAAACGCATCGTGGAGGAGCAGCAGAACAACAACCTGTCGGTGGAGATCCTCAACGGGAACACGGACACTCTGAACGGACTGGTGGGAACCACGGACGCCGTGAAGGACCCAGGTAGGAGCGGCCAGGTTTCAGGGACTTGACAAATCCACCTGAACTGTTGCTCTCTGTTTCAGAAAACCTGGATGTGCCGAGTGTGTAAGCCTCAACACTATCGTTCGTTGCAGCTCTGTTTCTTCTGTTCAAAAGAAAAGGTCAAATATGCTAAAATAATAAGTCACTTGAGCAGATATTTGTTCCACTGTAGCTCTCGGCTGAATGTGACCTGAAGTTGGGGAGGGGTGGGGGGAGTTCATCTTGTTGCTGCTGAAGTTTCTGTTCAATCCATGAGCTGTTTGGATCCACCCTTCAGCCTCGAGGGACATGGATGTGTGTCGGTTCAAGCCCACTGTTGTTGCACTGCTCTGCATCTCTGCACTTGATTCCTGTTGATTGACTCATCTCCAGTTCCTTTCTGTCAAGTTTTAAGCTCCTTTTAAGGATGATCTTTGTTCACGTGTGAATGCAAATGCATCGACATGGAAATTTTAGTAAATAAATTGTTTAATAAGTGACGTCCACACCTTTTTATTGTTGAGCTTACATCACAGACGCTCAACATGCTCTTGGCAGTAGTGACTCGCCTAAGAGTGAGGCTTCATGAGCTACTAAGGCTTTATAAGGAAGGACAAGTGTAGCTAGGTTTAGGTCCAATCCAGAACCATATGGGGATTTAAGTTCCACTCGTGGCGCTGTCAACAATAATGACGTTTTTCTGAAATAGTTGCAGGAAGACTTTAGATGTCAGAGCAGAGAGTGCCACCTAGTGGGCTGTAAAAATGGAGCTTCCCTTCACTACTACTGCCGTGGCATTTACAAGTGCCCTAATCTATACATACACTATAGAGAGCGCCACCTTTTGAGCTGTGAAGATGAGGCTTTGAAGCAAGGTATCGAACACAGGAGTGTTTAATTAGACTTTTAATTACACATTAGGAAAAACAGTGGTCGACAGTAATCAAAATTGTGCATCTGTGAAGCAGTTTTTCTTTCGTTTTTTTTTTTTTAAACAAAGTGGAAGACAAACATTTCTATTCAGACTTTCCTGGATTTTTCAGAGGTGGTAAACATGAACGTTTAGCCGAACTGGGACGATCTGGAAAGCCACTGAGGATGGGGTCACCAGGGCATGCAGGGGTTGGGACAGTCCCGGATGTAGGACTCCAGTCGCCCCTCGGCCACCTGCATCAGCGTGGTGTAGGTGGTCAGCTGCAACACAAGGGTCAGGAGGTCAGACCATCGCGCCACCACTCTGATCAACCACTCGGCAAACACACCTTGTTTAATACGGGTTTAGTGGAGAGGACGTCGTACAGGGTCTTCACCGAGATGTTCTGTGAAAGCAAAGGGGGTTTGAGCATCACGGGAACAACGAGAGCAGATGTGAAATCCACTTCCTGCTCCTCACTCACAGCCTGCGTGGTCTGGTTCATGCACTTCATGGCCGGCGTCCTGCGGTCGTCCAGGAACAGCGGCTCCTTCCAGTGGTCGTAGTTGGTTTCCAGGACGTACCAGCGTCCCAGTTTAGTGTCGATCCTGAGCGACACAAACCTTACATTTACCACGATCAATTGGAGAGACCACATGATGAAGACATCAGTGTTTCACCATCAGAGGAAGAGGCGTGACTGGAGATCACAAGTTTATCAGTCATTTCTTCTTTTCATTTTAAACCTCACAACCTCATTTTAGACATGTGATGAAAATAATCCAGCAAGGCGAGTGTTGCTACCGGTGACGGCCTGGTGAGGCTTCACGAAACCTCATTTTCAGAGCCCACTAGATGGCGCTCTGCTCTAAAATATTGGGGTTCAATAATATTTAAACACTTCCCATCATTGTGAGGCTGCCTAGCGCCTGCTTCATGTTTCATGAAGCCTCAGATGGGATGACCTGAAGGGCTTACTTTAAAATGATGTGATGAGTTGTAGTAGATCAAAGCCACAGATTCTCAGAAGAAGAAATGCCATTTGTGGGCTCTGAAAATGATGGTGCGTCATGAAGCATCATGACTAGGAGACCAGTTCCTCTCAAGTTCAGCAAAAACCTCTGCACTACAAAAGTTGGAACCTAAAAGTTTCATCTGAGAAGGGAAGAAGACGTCGACTCACTCTAGCACGTCCAGACTGAGCTCTCTGGACCTGGTGATGATGCAGCCCTGGCTGCTCTGGTTCCCTCCCAGGATGAAGTAGGCCGGAGCCAGGAGTTTGGTCTGAGCCAGTCGAGTTTTTGCCTCCTCGTAGCTGACGGAGAGACGACACGAGAACATGTGTGATGAGCGTCCTGCAGAGATTAGCATGGAAGCTACTGATGAAGCTTCGTGAAGCCTTGTTTTCAGAGATCCATAGGTGGCACTCTTTGTTTAAAAGGGATGTGAGATTCGACTATTTTTGTGGAACCTCACATCATCTTTGAACCAAGAGAAGACGATGCTTCGCAAAGCTTCACTAGAAACCAGGTCTTGATAGAGAAGACTACTACCTTGTCGCGTTCTCCAAGACGGAGCGTGTGAGGAAGCTCATCCACATCCCGTCTCGCTTCCCGAGGATCCACTCCACGATGCCTGCGGGTTCACAGTCGGCCATTACAGATCAGAATGCGATCGGACTCCACCCCAACTGGACTCACCGATGTATCCTCCGTCCAGACTGAAGCGCTCATTCATCGTCAGGGTGAAGGCTTTCTGTGGAACAGAGAAACAGTCGAACACTTGAAACAATCCCGAAGCTTCATGAAACAGTGTCCTCATTTTCAGCGGTCACTCGATGGCGCTATGAAACCTCACACCACCTTCTCAGCTCTGAAAATGAGGACACTGTTTCATGAAGCCTCGTGAACCCGAGGCTGGTTTCCATGCGCTCTTACAGGCTTAATTCCCGTCAGCATTCCCACGTAGCCGGCGAAGTTTGTGGATTTGAAAACCGTCTTGTTGTTTCTCTGGAAGTCCAAGTTGACCACGAGCGGCTTCAGCTTCTCGCTGATGATCCACGACTTGTTCTTCATGTCCCAGCTGAGCAGAAGAGGCACGTCAGACTGGACGGTTATGAACTGGAGGGATGATCAAGTCTCACCCCAGAAACAAGCCAAAGTCCAGGTTTCGGCCGTGAATGAGGTTTCCTGTCGGACAGGTGAGGCGTGTTTTAGGACTTTGGAACCCTGAAGGATCATGGGAGCCTTTTACCTTTCGGGTCTTCAGCCACCACCGAGGTGCAGACGGTAAAGACTTCGTAGAAGATGTTGAACAGCGCGACTTCGCCTTCATGTGGTCAAACAAGAGGGAAGGAAGAGTCACGACAAGTTGTCCAACCCACAACATGAGTCACACAAACCCAACTGAAAAGCCCTTTGTACATATATACGTATACTGATGAAACTTTATTGTTGTTCAAAGCCAAAGCCTTCACAGCAGACAGTGCCATCTAGTGCAGCGATTCTTTACCATAGGGCTGAGGCACACGGTTGGGCCGCGAGCGCCCCCTAGAGGACCGCTAGAAGTTTTTTGTTTCACACCTCTGGGCTGCGAGGAGACACAGTTTTAATACATGAGCCACGTATGGTGGCAGTAGTGAGTCACTGAATTGACTTGACAGCTGCAAATCTCTGATAGTTGCCAACTATGGAGAACTTCTTGAAAAGAAAAAAAAATATATAGAAAGTGATGGTGCACCCAACTGTAAACACTGTTCACCTGTTGGAGCATTTTTTTTTATTATTCGCATTTTATGGTGATACTTTCATTTACACTTCACTTAAAGAAAATAGTATGTTTTCTTATGTGAGTTTTATTATATTTATTTTATTCATGACATATTGACAGATGATACATGACAGATTTTTTGAAATTTCAGTTTGCATCAACTGTATTTTTCTTCTTTTTTTCTATAGTAAATTTGATGACTTGCACCTGCTTCTGCTGCTGGTTGGACTTTTACATGACAAATATCTTTGCAATGATCACATGGTTTCATGTCATTTCACAATCCTTCACAAGGTTTTGGTGTGTTTACGCGTATGAACATATGTTTACAGGAATAGAATATATAAACATATATTCTATTCTTCGAATGGGCCCCGGACCCTTTTGTTCTGGAAAAGGTGAGATTAAAAAGGTTACGAACCCTTGATCTAGAGGGCTCTGAAAATGAGGCTTCATGAAGCTTCATTAGCTCCATACGCAATGATACATTTCAATAGGTTCAATTGAAAAGGTGGTCTGAGGTGATTCAGAGGGAACTGGACGAGCCACCTGAAACCTGATTCAGAAGTCAGCTCGGACGCCACATTTGAACTGCAGAAGTGACGTTTGTGCATTTCAGAAATGCGTTTGAAAAAGGCACATTTTCATAAAAAGCCCCGCAAAATAAAATAGTTGCAGCAACCATGAAATGACAAATTTCAAATACAAGCCCTCACCCAGGGGGATCCCGGAGGCAGCTGCGATCCCCTTCATCTCCTCCCCAAAGGGCGGCGGGAGAGTGTCCACGATCAAAGGCTGCAGACCACCAGCGCCGACAATTAGAGGAGGATTTGTGAAAACGGAAAAGTGACGAGTCAGGAGACAGATCAGAGGCAGCCAGTGACACTCACCAGCGAAATGTCCACCAACTCTATTAGCAGCCCGCTGGGCACAAAGGCGTCGGCCAAGTCTTTGATGGCCTGAATCATCTGGCCCAGCTGGAGAGGAAGGAGAAGAGGAGGAGAGTGAAATATGAATCTGGGGGACGAGGCCCGCGGCGGCGGCGGCGGCTTTCCTACTTCTGCCTTCTTGTCGGAGATCAGGCCGGTCCACCGCTTGCTGGGAGGCAGGTCCAGGTCCAGGGTGTACCAGGGCACCGACCCTTTATACCTGAGCACAGCCGCAGAGAGTGAACCCATCATTCACCTCTGTATTTCACAAGTCTCACGACCATCTCAGCAATAACGCTGCGTCACATCTCAAGATTCCATGGTGAAAATTTCATTTTTGATCTCCTCTATTTAATAACGCATTTAAGATCGATGGATTTAGAAAAATCAACAAATGAGCATCACATTAAAACATTTATTATGGCAACATTTTGACCTCATAAATTCACAATATTGTTATTTTTACTCTCTTCGTCTTCACAAAGCAAATGGACGACCTGTAACACGCAATATTTCAATGACTTTCACTCATATATATTTGACAGAACGTCTCATGGATTTGTCTAAATCTGACTATTGACCCAGTCTATTTGTTTATATATATATATATATATATATATATATATATATATATATATATATATATAGTGCATCTTTCTGATAAGTATTTATCTCATATTTATTTATTTTTGGACATATAGTTTTTGAGGCCTCAGACCGAGATTTCGTTGCCATAATATAGTGATATGTTTTTGTGCAATGACAATAAAGAAAGTCTAAGTCTACGCTTATTTGGGTTTGACATCTCAACATTTGACCAACCAGCTCAACATTTTCAGCAACAATCCTCATGTATTTCCCCTCAATTACCATCTCCAACTTGGCGTCTCAGTACATTGACTCGCTCCACAGAGTCACTCACTCACCCAACTGACCAAAGCAACATCTGGAGCGTCGATCTTAACACAACTATGAGATTTATTATCTGATATTTCTGACTCACACTTTGACTGAATTACAGCGGCGTTCACTAGATCTCGGGAAACCACAACTTATAGCAGTTCTCTATCAAGTATGAAAAGCAGAACTTAGTCAAAGCTTCACGCATTTCATCACACAATTCTACTATGAGTGAAAATAATGATATAATGATTCACAATAACAAACTAAAGTGCGATATTTAAATTTGTTTATAGCTTTCTGTATTGACTCCTCCCTTCCGACTGAGTAAATGTTTTATGAAATTACTTTACAATGCCGTGTTATTTACGAGATAAAGACAGATATTGAGTTTATTGTTCGCGGAGTCCAGGAAACCAGGGGTTTATAGGTCAATGCTACATTACAGAGTGTCCCTGAAGGCAGCACAGAGCAGAGCACCGAGGTGTTACAAAACACTTTGCAGACGAACTCAGTTGTAAAAGCAGTAGACGAGCATTACTTACGTGGGACCTTTGGGCGGATACATCTCTGCCCTGCAGTCCTCCGTGTACTGTCAACGACACAGTAATATATTCTCATTTCACACAATTTCGACTCGACTCCTGCTTCAGAAGAGGCCAAAACAAACTCTTACCGGTGGCACAAACTGCGTCGTCGCGACACAGAACAGCGTCGCCAGAATCAGAACCGAAACGTGACCCATTCTGGCGGTTTGTTGATGTTTTCCGGGTCCAACGTGAATGTAGTTGCGCGCAGCAGGACGGGTTTGTTTATCCCGTCACAGCCGGCTCATTTGAAAGCGGCAGAAGGGGAACCGGAAGTAGGCATGCTCGCTCAGAACCTACTCGGTGCTGTTTTTACTGAACAGTGCTGCAGCTTAAGCATCCTTGACGCGTATTTTATTAACGCACTCCTCGTTTACATCTTTCATGCGCAACTTGTTGTTTGCGCTATTTGTCTTTGATCGTGTACACCCCTCAAAGTGAAGTTGGTAGGTTCCACCCGGAAGTTTCGAGTTTTATTCAGCACTCGTGATCAAGTCTTGCATAAACTTGATTCGTAACCCAAGTCGATCGATAAATCGTGGTCAGATCGTTCATTTAGGATCAAACTGTAGTTATTTTAGCGACAGGTTTGCCTCACTGGTCAATCTGGTCAGACCGTTCACCTATTGTTTCAACTAAATGAAAGTAAATGAGCAGTGTATTATCTTGTACAAGTGAGTGAAATATACATAAGAAGTTAAATGACATAATTGTATCTAGTGGGAACAATGCATGTAAAAAGGTGCTATTGCTTTTTTAGCCACTGAAAAACCGGAAAACTTGAGATGAGAAAATCACCAGATAGATATTTCTGTGTGTTATTAAGACACTGCAAAAGTACATTACTTTAAAAGTAGATTCATGTCATAAAACATTAAAGCTGTGATATTGTTATAATGGATGTTCTGGAGTCCATTTCCTTATAGAACCGAGTCCATATTTATCTTGCGCTGCACCAGAACAGCTGTCACGTCTGGTTATAAGCAGACTGCGCAACACAACAAAGACATCCAGACATGAATTAAAAACAAATCCAATGGCCGACTTTATTAAAAATAGCAAACAGAATTTCTAAAATGTCTGACACCAGATAAACAAGTGAGATCCACAGCTGTGATGCAGAGGGCTCAGGCTTCACTTGCAGTATCTGTCCGCCTTCATTTTGCTTCTCCTGGAAAACAAAAACATTTGTGTCATTGGTTAAAATGAAGGGAGGCGAAGAAGAGAACACAGGCTGGGTGAAACGGTGACTGACAGGAGTGATCTGTGAGTGAAGAGTGGCAGCTACAGCGAAGGAGAGTAGAGGCCAGTCACGGTGTCAGGTTTAGAGTGAGAGATGAAGACACAACTACATCAGCTCATGTAAGTTTGGAGACAAAGTTCTGAGAACCTTGAAGTGACTGGATGAGATGAAGAAACGGTATGATGAAGACAAGTGTGCATCAAGTACAAGATGACGTTGTTGCTGTTACCTGTCCAGTAGAGTTTCATGAAACTTCCCATCAGTTCTGGCTCTTTTCAGCGAGGTGGCGTTCTCCTCGTTGATCCGGAGTCGCTGGTCCTGGAAACTCTGGAACTTTTTCCTGCAACACCATGGAGTTTCAGATTTACATTTCCCTGCTGGACTTTGTCGTGCTGCAAGCAGGGACCCAGCACTTCCTCATGGAAATGTTTGGACAGGGTTAGTCTCATGCACTGAAACTTGAAAGAGGAAGATTTAACCACATTTTCATGAGGATCCTTAGAACCACAAAGATTCAAGCAGATCACATTTTGACTCACTAGAATGGTGAAACTGCTACAGATGAATACGCATCAATAAAATCTTCTGAACGAATCCCACACAGCTCCCAACTAGTCAATGAATTTAAACCCTTTGATCTTTTAAGGATATACGGTCGTGGACAGGCAGATGATGTAAATGTACATAAAATGTACATGTTATCATTAAAAAAAACAGGGCAATTATTAGGGTATTTTGAGAGGACAGCAGGTAGTGATGGGTATATGAGGTTTCATGACACAGTGTCCTGATTTTCAGACCACCAGATGGCACTGTCTGCTGTATAATGTTGAGATTTGAACCACTAATTCAAGAGAACTGATGACATTTCTGAACCAAGAGCACCATCTGGTGGCCTGTGAAATTAGGACACTGTTTCATGACACCCCATTGACCCATCATCTCATGTTGGATGGTGGAGCCAGTTTATTTTATACAGCCGAGTTACTACTTGTCCCTACGTCCGTCCGCCTCTGGCTCTGGAATGTCTCAGGGTCCTTGAGTCAGACCTGCCGCAGACCAGGGTCATCCCTGCTGGACTTGGTTAACATGTGGAGTTGGCACCAGAAAAGTTTGAAGCTGCAGCCGTTCACATCTGTGTTAGTGTCAGGTGTGTCAATAAAGTTTGTAGGAGATCAAGGCTGTGTAGTGCTGAGAAGAACGATGCCCATTTCCTACTTGGTGGCTGTTAAAGTGAGCTGATGAAAATGAATGTGCACGCGTCCAAACATGACGGCGGTCTTTATCGTCACATCAACACTGAGTGGGTTTAAAAGCAGCGATGAATCACCAAGAACAAACGGCAGCCTTAAGAATAATGGCTTCAAATAGATCTTTGGAAATGACTGGGCCGAGACCCAGCCGCGATAATGGCCGAATCTATTATTGCCGCCTCTCCCCCGTCAGATCGCCGCATCAATTCCATCTTTAAGGAGATTAATGGCGCGGGAGCAGGGAGGCGTGATTGGCCATACAGATGTGATTTTGTTGTCAAAAAGCGGCTGCTTCAGGTTGACAGATGGGGAGGAGAAATGGAGTGGAAACGCTGGCTGCAAAAACCACCTCACGCTGTTGCATCTTCATTATTAGCTGCTGCTGCGGCACGTGGAAGAGGCCAGAGCCACGATTCGGTGTGAAGCCAGGACAAGATGAAAACAATCACAACTCCTGACTTTGGCGGGGCATGATGAGAGGGAACATAGCACCTCAGCTCAGGCAGAAGATTTCATGATCAATGATAGTATTATTCACACGCACATTGCAGCAGCTCTAAAAACCTCCGCAGCTTTCCTATTCTGCATTTTTTGACTCCTTATACCCACATGAAATGTTGGAAAATGCATGGATCTGTTGCTCATTCATCGCCTGCCGGTTGGGTTGAGGGGAAGTGGTAGACATGCAGGTCACACAAGTGAGGACCGTGTCTCTATAGGAGTTTACATTCATAGAGGCCGAATGAAGGTAAAAACACTGAGACAACTGATCGTTTCACTCTCATCATGTTGAGGCTTCATGAAGCTGCCTTCGCTTTTAGAGCTCAGTAGGTGGCGCTCTCTGTTTAAAAATATTGTGAGGTTTCATTGAAATACTTGTTTTGAGAGCAGCCATCTAGTGGGCTCTGAAAACGTGGACATTGTTTCATGAAGCCTCATAAGAACATTGCCAACTCTGGGCAGAACACTCAGTTGGTCAGGAAATGGCTCAGTGTTCCAACATAACTGGAGGAGGTTCCCAGGAAAAGGGAAGTCTGGGTCTCTTTGCTCCCCGCAGGTGCCCATGTGACCCCTACAGACGGACGCACGCATGTAGGAAGTGGACAGCAGCCTCGGCACATAGCTGAACAGACTTTGAAAAGGCTAAACACAAATTAAACTTAGGACGCCCTGTTTACACTGCAGCCACCAGGTGATCTGTTGTCTTGCTTTCTGACAGTTAAACACCTCCACGGTTCACTGTGTTAGTTTGAGTCCCACATCTGTGGAAATGGGTTTGTGAGTGAGTAATGATGGGCAGGTGAGGTATCATGAAACAGTACTGCAGGGCTGATGAAACCATGTCCTAAATTGCAGAGGACACTAGATGGCGCTCTTGGTTTAGAACCGATGTGATATTTCATTTGTTGCTCAAGTCCAAACATTACATTACAGCAGACATCGCCGTCTGAATATCGGGAGGGTGTTTCGTGAAACCTCATCTTGCCATTGCTCAGTGTGAGTGCTTTGATGTGGCCAGACTTTAATCCTCTACTGTTGTGAGTCAGTTGGAAATTGACTGAGTGAATTCAGTGGAATTGCGACGCTGGCGTCTCCAGGCTGGATAATGTCGTGCCCTTCTCCGCGCTCGCTCCGTGCATCAGACAACAAATGTGTTTACGTACACATAACTGAGCTCGCAGGACTTGACGTTCCCCCGGTCCTCATCTGCCAGGTTGTCTTTATGCTTGACCTCTCGTTCCGTATTGGATCTGATCTGCTCACCGTTGAGAACAAAATAACAAAGTTAAACATGAAACAGTGCGCCACCTGTCAGAAGGACACTTCCCTCTGACCTCTCAACAGCACCTGCTGACACCACATCATTAACATGCAGAGTTGTGAGGCGAAGAAAAAAACTGGCCCTCACCTTCAACATCTCGTCGCCCCCTGCTGTCTTGCTCTTGGCGGCGATGTCCCCGCTGTCGCTGTAGGAGATGAAACAGCTATTCGCTGCCTGGAGAGCCATTTTCCCCTGCAGCAGAACAGGAAGAGCCCATCAGCCGCGCTCTCCATTAGCAAGAGAGAAGTGAAGGCTAAAAAGGTTTCTCTGTTTCCATTGCACGGCTTCAAGGTCGCACCAAACGTTCTGATATTTCCGACAGGAAGTGGAGGTGAAGAGCGCTCGACAGATAGAGTGGGAGCATTCGGTGGAACCAATGATGCGCTCCACAGTCAAGTGAGTTCCAATCAGACACAGGGCAAATTAGTTTTTACACCTCACCTCCGTTGTCATGTTGACTTGAGACTAAGAATAATAGGTGGACTGAGAAGGAGCTCAGCAGAGGGTGGCTGACAGCCCAATGCAAACATGAGCAACAAAGACGTTTAAAGGCAGTCGCCATAACGGCAGTTTGTTTTGTTTTTGATAAGGCGCTGAAGTCATTCCAGTTTAACTTTGGAAGACTTTGTGGCTTGAAAATGTTTCACGGCAAATATAAAACTGCTTGTGAATATTGTTGGCACTATGTGACCTTAAATATATATTGGGTCAAAGAGGGCAGTCCTCAACTACCTGACATGACCTCAATACCTTCTTTGTCTTCAAGCTCCTTCAACTCCGCCACTTTAAACTCCTGACTTGGTGTCAATTTGACTTTTCATTCGGCAAACAATGCTCTAATAGTTTAGTTCCTGGTGCTGTCAGGCTGCTGAATCTTAGACAGTGGCTGCAATACTGTTTATTTGTACATCTTCTGGACTTGCATTTATCTAATATTTATTTATTTTTGGACACATAGTTTTTGTTTTTGGAAACTGGAGGCCTCAGACCGAAATTTCGTTGCCATAACATAGTGATATGTTTTTGTGCAATGACAATAAAGAAAGTCTAAGTCTATCTAATCGAATGCAACATCATAAACTCTTCACCGTTCTTGTCTTTGACAATGAATCAAACACTATTTTAACATCCGCATAAAGGCTTCACCTCAATTAGAAAAGCTTCCGTTTTAGTCCCTCAAATAAAACAAGCCGGGCTGACTGCAGGAGCTCCAGGCTACGGCAGGCAGATCTTCAGGCAAAGACCATTTATTTTGCGATGAAAACATGCCAACATTGTAATGGTGCTGCCGACACTACGCTGGAGACAAACCAATTCAGACATTATGAGCATCAATCAAGCGAGCGCCATTACCTGAGGCCTTTGAGTCAGCCTGTCAAACAGTCATCAAAACTAACTCGAAATATTATTTTCCACTTCTGAAAAGGCTGTAATGTCAAAGGCATGAGGACTATTTTCTTCCCTCACTTGGCTGCTGTTTCGCTTGTTGTCAATTTTTATATCAAAGTCTTGACATTAGTGTTTAACTAATAGTGAATTATTAGGGTTGAATAGTTTTTTTTTTTTTAGAACAGCATCTTATGCATTTCAACACACCAGTATATTTTTAATCCCAATGCATCGTTTCACCAAATGTGCATCTATACAATGTTTTCACATTCATTTACTTTTACTTTTTTTATAACCAATATTTGAGTAGGCAAGTTAGCTCTTGAAGCAAGTCAGTTTGTTTCAGAATATAACTGAGACTAACAACAAGTTTGCAAACAGGTCACAGTTTGAAGACCCAAACGTAGCCTGTGCTCTTCTCAATCACTTCAGTTTCTTCTTACAGTTGCAAACACAAGCAGGTCGATAGTTCACTCTGAAAGAGATAACTTTTCGAGTGAACTGTAGACCTTATTGTAAGTTGTATAGATTTCTTTTGAGTAACAACTCTGTCCGGGATGATATGCGAGTCTTCTCTGTAAAACCTTTTTGACTTACATCCTGGAAGACGGGCTCCCACTGCTCCCTGACACCGATAGCATCAGACCGACCCACCACCAGTCCGTCTGAGTTGAGACCCAAGTACTTGCCATATCCAGACTTAAGGGCGATCCTGCAACGATAAAGGTTACAAACGCTGAACGAGACCTTTCACTCAGCATGTTGAGAACTGCAGATACAGCTTCTTCTACTCAAAACACCAGCACCCAGATTCCCCTGTTATTTCACCAGAATACACTTAAATTGAACACAACATTTATGATTAAGATTCTTGAAGTCATAACATAATTTTGTTCGGGTGCTTCAGGTCACTGAAGACCAACACGGCACCTCATCCAATCCATATTTATTAACAAAAGCAATCTGTTGTTTTTCGCTACACAATGACCAAGGTTTCCACTACTCTAAATGGACTTGACATTCTTATAAAATTGAAACTCTTATACAAATATTCTCAAGACAGTAAAAGAGCTTTAGTTTAAATAAGGTGATATAAAAACTTGAATATAGACACCATCGTGATTTATTGTCCATTTGTCAAACTGATGCAAAAATAAACAATATTTTGTTGTTTAAATGTATGTATGGGTCATTTGATTCAGTAATATACCAAATTCATTCAAATTGAAAAATGTAGCATCTTGTGGCAAATATTCTAATCACATTAAACTGCGATTCATTGAGATTAATTCATGACAAATTCTCTAATAAACTCGACATTTTTTACACACACACACATATATATACACATACATATACATAGATATATATACATGTGTACATACATTTATATATATATATATATATATACAGTTATATATACACTGCCTTTTAAAAACACCTTGAAAAGTTCAAGCCAACAAGCAGCAATGACAAGTTTAGAAGAGCATTGCCAAAAACTGTGTCATAGCGTGAAGATCAACACTAACGTAAGTAGACAGGCTAAAAACAATCCCTCCCGCACATCTACTTTCTGCCCTTGAGGCTCGGAGACTGTAATCAAATAGAATCTAGCTTTATTTATGAGGCTCTTTTCACACAAAATGCAGCACAAAGTGCTTCACAGAATTAAAAGCAGCATGGAGCACTCGCGGAGGATAAAAAGGAGGAGATGTATTTTTGAAAACCCACACACCCATAGACGCGCACGAGATGAGGAAGTGCTGCCATCGCATCGCCCACATCAGGAGTCAGATCTACAGCGACAGGCAGTGAGAATGAAGCAGCAGGAGACTCAACAGCCCAGATGGTGGGACACCAACTGTATCCAGGCCTTGGCCTCACCACCACACAGCACCAGAAGCTCACCTTGATTTGCATGCGAATCCCGTCGAGGGGAAACAACACCGAGAAAGTAAAAAACGAACTGAAACTGAGGGGAAACTTACCTTGAATCAGAAACCTTGATGGCTGTAAATTGCTCTGGTGGGTCTGGGCCTTCGTCATCTGAAAACATCAGACGTGATTTCATGAGTATATATTTATCAATAGTTATCATTATAAAAAATAAAATAAAAAGATATACAAGTGTCTATGGGAAAATGTTTGTGTTTAAAAATGTAATTATTACTTTTACTTCATTGAACATTTATGCTTTCGCCATTTTATAGTGCTTCTGGAGGCACATAAATTTGAGAGTTGAGGAAGCAGATATATGGTCAACTTACTAGAGTATATAGAGAGTTCAACAGATTAACATTTTAAATCTCAATTAATGGCACTGAAGCTGAGTAAACTCATGATTCAAGGCAAATTTATCACACATTTTCCATCCCTTTTAAATGTAACTTAAAGGTTGATTTTGTCAACACAAGAACTCTACTCTTGTGTTTATAAAATCTTGCTTTAAGGTACATTTAGACAAGAAAATACTATTCATTGAGATTAAATTTTTTATCTATCGACAGCCCTAGGATAGAGTGAAGTGACCTCTAACTGTGATACAGTTGGAATTTGACCGGCAAGAAGGTGAAGGGGATTATTAGCTTTTTGCAAAGATTTCATGATGTCTGCATCATCCAGTGTGGCACCGACACAGGAGAAAGAGGATAAATCCCTCATCTCCACTGTGAGCTCATATATGCTTTCATCTGCTACAAATTAGCTCAAGTATATTGTGCTGGTGCTGACCTGCCCAGGGGATCAGGATGTTTCAATCTCACAGCCATTTTCACAGGTTTAAAAAAAAAGAAGGAGATAAAATGTCGACTGAATTAAGTCAGTCGTGTGCCTCTTTCGGGCATGAAACTCCGCTGGGCTTTTCTCACGAAAAAAGGGCCTCAAGGCAAAGTGGAATCACGGCTAGTGAGGGCTTTCCCTTACTTCACCTCTGGTCTGGTTTTGCTCAGTGTTGGTGTGTGAATACTTCAACTTAACATCAAAGGCTGGAGATTAAAAACAAATTATTTTTTGTTGGAGATTCACATATAGGGCAGCAGATACCCATATTTTGATCCCATTTATTTGGACAAATTTACATGATACTGAATCACAAATCCATGTCCTTTAAATGAAGTATGAGAGGGAGTGTTGGGATGAGAATCAATCCTAAAGCTGAGTCACGAACAGGTGAAGCTATATGAGAATGTTTGGTACCAAGTTCAGTTTTCCAAAACCACTCATCACTGAGTCAACACAAAAGAATTGTGAGGAAGCTTCATAAAGCACTGTCCTCATTTTCAACAGCCACTATATACACGGTTTGTAATGGTGAAAGGTGCAGGAGAATTACACTTGCCTTACAGTCTACCATGTCATTTCCAATAATTATGCGTGCTATAGAAGACAATTAAAGTAATCTTACCATTATGTGGTGGTCCAATTGTGAAGAGACCAGTATCCAGGGCATGGATGTAAGAGTTGTTCTGCATCTCTATGGCAACCGTTCCGGTGATTTCATTAAATGTACTGACAGCCCACCAACCACCTGGTGTTCAATTAAATGCAGGAGAAAAAAAAAACATTTTAGTTACTGGCATAGTAATTTATTGATTTACACTTTGAAAATATCCGTTTGAGTTTTGGAGCATTGTGTGTTTTTCTACGACCTCAGACTGCATCATTATTTAAAACTCCCACAGATTAAAAAAGACAAGACACAAGCGGGGTCAACAGAAACAGCTGCTTACCAACAACATCAAGTTTTGCCCCGTCGTCTGCATTTTTCTTCTTGTCTTTGTTCTTGCGTTTTTTCCTGTGAATCGCAGTATTTCAAGCAGGATGCAAACTCAATTCAAGCAGGGAAGTTTACACGACATTATCTACATGGCGACATAGCTTTATCAGAATGTTGCACGATAGTGTCAAACCTGCATCTTATCTAAACATTGCTAGAATATAAATAAGCGTTGGATAATAAACTGAAAGTTAAACTCAGTTTATGTAGATGCTATCGTCATGAATGTTTAGCCTGTTAGCTTAGCACTATTTAAGCGCCTCTGCAATACAGAAAAAAAACATGTTTGCGACCTTTTACAACGAATGTATGAAAAGAGCAGTTTTACCCTTTATTTTGTCCTTTCAGAACGAGCTTTGTTGATTTTACACTCGAATATTCCGCCATTTATCGCGACGAAGAATTAGCCTGACGTTTAGCAGAAGGTATATAATGTTTTCAAATCATGTGGCTATGGTGGCCGCAGAGGGACAAACAGCAAAGGCACACCGAAATACGCACGATAAAAAAAAGTTTTATTTTTTTAAAATGTAAGTATATGGCTTCTGTGGGCATTTTGCATGAACAGTTTCTGATTTTGCGGGAGAATAAAATGTATATTTTATTAATGGATACAATATGCAACCCTTATAAACACTCTATTTTTATGATGGAAATAATTACCTCTGTGAGAAGTATTTTATAAGGAATACATATAATGCTTTTGAATAGTTGCTCTCTTAATAATTCGTATGATTCAATTTATACTTGAAAGAGAATTGTCTACATGTGAGATGAAGGGTTGAACTGTGTCATATTCGCAGTCCAGGCGTTGAATATTCTGCCTTCAATAAATAAAGAATAAAGTGTCTGAAAGTACTTTTAGAATGAAAGTATTCTGACAGTCAGCAAAGCATCGCAGTGATCTGCAGAGCCAGGGAGTTTAAACGGCAAGTATGGGGCTTATTAAGAAGTCATCATTCACCTCCAACTGCAAGAAACATCTCATAAAGTCCGGCAGCTTTGGGAACCTCATCACTTTCAGTAAATGCTGACTGTTACAGCGCACTGCCAATGTGGTTGTTGCTGCGCTTAAGGAAAAAAGTTGGACTCAGAATGTGGAAGATTATTATGACCAAAAGTGTCACGTAAGCTTCCGGCAAGTTTGGCTTCTTAACTCTGCGGTAAACATCTTTCTCTAAAGTGTATCCTGACTGTAGCCTCAGTGTCTTTGTGAAATTCAGGGCTGCTCTGACAGAAATCCCCCCTTTTCTTGACAGGATTAGGCCGTCGCCAGTCTTCTCCAGAGAGTGGAGTGGGACAGACGTAAAGCACTTGGACAAATGCGAGAGGAAGACTGTGTCAAATCAGGATGGACAGACTGGTAAGTCACTTCACAACAAACAACATGAGCAACTTCCTCTCACAATTGGCATGAATATATTCAGCAGCTGACATCTGATAGCTACAGAGCCCTGGAAGTGACATGCATGTGTTTATTTGTTTGAATGTGACATGCATGACATTATTTTTTTCATTTTTCCCGAGATAATTTTTGCCTCGAGAGCAGCATTTATGAAGCAACGCTTTCTTAATAGCTTTGATAAGCTGCAGAGTTAAGAAAGGCAAAATGTAAATAATTAAAAAAAGTCCCCAACAAAACAAAAACATGAATACACATAATGAAAATAATATAATATAAAAATCCCACTTCCCCATATTAAAATCATTCATGTTGTATTGGTGACCCACTTATTCCAAGACATTCAATGTTTTTATCCAAAAAAATATCTTCAGTTTGACATTAAATATTATCGGTTATGGAGTTGGAGATTCTCAGTATATAGATTAAAATCAGGGTGTTGAATCCAGCTACGATTGGATTTGTCCCCATTGTTCAGCAATAATTAATTTTTTTCCTGTGTTTATATGTGGACTGTGTATTTCTAAATAAGACATATTTTTCTTTTGATTCACATTATATTTGGGGAAAAACAGAACTAAACAGAAAAGTTCAATTTGAACATTCTGTCATGCGTTACTGACTGACCAAACTACCCTCTTAGGAAATGTTTTTAAACAAATGAATTATATTCTAAGACAAATATCGGAACAATTTCGATTACAATAGGTTAAAATTGCCTTAAGTTCATCAGTTTGTTTTGAAAATATTTGTTCAGTCAGCAGTTTATAGCTTGCTTTGGATAAAGAGAGACAACAACTTCCTGAAATAAGATTGAGTTCACTCACAACTTATTTTGTGCAGCGAATTGTATAGGATTGAAACCTTGGCGTTCTTGCAGACAGAAATGTAGATTTTTCTATTAAAAAAAGTCAAGAAGAATAATGAATTAATGAAAATGTTGTTTCGAAATTAGAAAATTCAAGATAATTTAATTTAATATTCATTAAAATTAACAAATATTCTAGTTCCATGTGCGACTTTCCATGTCCTTGAAAAAAAATGTACACAAAAATGTTGTATTTATATTTAGAGTGACATTGAAACATGATCCTTGATCCAACACTGATCCTTTGAAATGCATATGTGGAAACATATTTACATTTTTGAGCGCACTCAAAACTGAAAACAAGCAATTCATAAGCCAGTGAAATACAATTGTACAAGGATAGAAGAATCAAATTACCATTTAAATATATACATAAAAATACCACCCAAAATAAGATATAAACAGCATCTAAATGCTAGGCTGTTAACTTGCTTGTTAATGTGCATTCTTCTTTTCATAAATATTTATGAGCAGGAAGTTATTCAAATAAAAATGAAATCTACACAAAAACAAGAAATGAAAACTGCATAAAATACGAATTATAACCATGAGATTGAAGTAAACTGCTGTGAGTTATGGTTAGGAAATAATTATTGGTCAGCAATAATTCAACAAAATGCTTTTATGAGCAAGTAATATTTTCAAAAATAAACCAATTCCCTCGCAGGAGGGAACAAGCAAGTTAAGTCTCATCTTATAAATGAGACGGCAAATCCACAAATCTTCATCTGACCCAGGATTTCAGCGCACTTGCCTGCAAGATCAGTGCGGCTTTGAACTTGATAAAAGACTTGAAAAGGGGTGATGCTGATAATAAACTCCAGTTTCAACAGCTTTCCTTGTTATCTCCACTTTTAATCTACTGCTTCGCTTATACTCTTCACCTCAAAAAACGTCCTACCGTGACCCCAAAGTCGACCTCATTCCCACTGCTCCCATCGCCGTCACCCCTCCTGTCCCACATCTGTCGCGAATAATCCCTCCAGTGGGGATTTGGGTGATAAAAAGCCAAGTTGCTGACAGTGTGGAGCAGGTGTTTTCATTAGAGGCAGTTTGCTGTTGCATGGCCACGCTCGCACTTTGTCAATGTCACCGCTGCTTCACAATATGTTTCCTCAGCTCTCTCGGCGTGTGAAGGCGGGAGAGCGGCGATGGAGGAAGACGGATCCAGCCGCGGCGCTCCTCCTGGGGAACTTTGTTAAAAATGTAGAAGAGGGGCGATCCTGAGAATGAAATGTTTCACAGGTGCAGGGCGACTTGCATGCCTGACCTAGTTCCGCCCATCACTGGAGACACTCAGCCATTTGTGTGGGATCACAAAATCCACACAAACAATGAAGCGGGACCCTGTTCTTGGTACTTAATTGGACCCCCATAAATCTGTTGTCACTTGGAAAAGCATGTTGGAAGGAATATAGCGCTCGTTGTGATTTAGTATTCTACAACACAATAAAGAAAATATTTTCTGCGGGGTAAGATTGCATAAAATAATCAGCACATTCGTCTCTCAACGACAGACAATTATAAATAAAAACGTACACAGCCCCGGGAAGATTTTTTATGCTGCCTGTGGTGAATAAGGACGAGGCTTTGAATGGATATATAGCTTCATGGCAATGCACTGTAGGGGAAAAGAGGGCTAAACAGAGACTGAATATAGGGAAATTATTACGTCACACACACAAATAAATTTGAGGGGATGTGTCCAAGTCAAGGCTCGGGGCCATATCCAGCCCGCTAAATCGTTTTTGTGGCCCATAAAAGCTTTTAAATTAAGCTGACTCTCTCTCTCTCTCTCTCTCTCTCTCTCTCTCTCTCTCTCTCTCTCTCTCTCTCTCTCTATATATATATATATATATATATATATATATATATATAGGACGAAGTGGAAGAGCTTCAGTAGCCCTAGACACATTCACATTACTGTCGTAATTTTTGGTATTTTCAGTATGATTTGTGTTGCTTATTTTTCTGGTGTGTTTGTTGCTACCGTGTTGATGGTGTTGTTGCTTTGTGTGACTTTAAATACGCTTTTTTTTTTGCTTGTTTAAAGTCACACAAAGGAAAAAAGGTAATCTAATGTGATCTAACTTTTGCATGTGCGTGCTACTCATGGTTAGCAACTACAGGACAGCATTTCGTTCAGATTTGTGCCAATGTTGTGCTGCATTACTGGCTTCTTTCACTTTGTTATGATCCAATTTGCAAAGTGCCACGCCCCCAGGTGCATTCTGGGTATCAGCCGTCCCTTCAGTCACATCATCACCTCAAGTTTTCACCTTACAAGGCCAACATGAATGGAGCATATAAACGTGAAAGTGGAATGACAAAGTGGAGGAAATACTGTCGAAACATCTTTTGCTTGTCGAACCGATTTACAGTGGCACAGAATCACTGTAGTGATTCAACTTTAGATGGTAAACTCCATCTTTGTTACTCAGGCAGACTTGATGATGTTGGGGACTGGGTGGTTGCTAGATGCTCCTGATAATGGCCAGCTTTTTTGGGTGTTAAAGGGCCCAGTCCTGTGCCCCGGGATTGATCCTCTCCACCACTGACCAGAGGGTCTGGTCTCCAGTGTTGGTGAGTGACTCTGCTGTTATGCTCTTGCCACTGCGAAGCATTCCATCACCTACCCTGTGGTATCCCCCAAAGCAAAACAAAAAAACCCCCTCTGCAAGTCTGTGTGTAGCCGACCAAACATGACATGATGGTGACCACTAGCACATTGCTCCGTCAGCAGCAGGGTTTACTGAAATAGCAGTTTGGAATTGGGTCTGTTTGCAAAGGCTTCCATGACCTTGGATCAGTTCTCATAGCTTCTCAGTGCAACACGCCACACGTGCTGCACTCATCAAGGTGGTCGCTGAGCTGACTGTGTGTGCTGCACATGGTGAGCGTGAAGCCACACATTCCGGATGCTTTACCGTCATGGACCTTTTCATACGCGATCCGGCTATTTTCAGCTGAGTG